>NC_072896.1:105211439-105514469 GCF_027943255.1 Anastrepha obliqua | reverse complement strand
TGCAAGTCCAGAACTACAATTCATTAACATTTGGTGCAAGAATGTCATAATATCAAAAAGAAAACAAAAAAGTGAGAAAAACAGCTTACAATTTTTCAATTTGCTATGGCTCCCTTAGTAAAAGTAAGACACATTATCACCTAATGCGATGCTCTTAATTAATATCGCCATGTATTTGCTTGTTACACAGCATATTTTTTTAATTTTTGTGGATTATGACACTCTTGCAGCAAATGAGCGATATTTACATACATATTTGGTGTCTGCATCAAAACTTCCCAGCCAATTTGGCTCAGTTTTCATCAAATCGACAAAAATGTATTATAAATTTCTGAACTTAAAGGTGAAAATTAATCGTTTCGTTAGGCGATGGTAGCTCATAATGTGACACTCCCTTCAAAGCCCACCTAAAAAACAGCACCTTAGAGCTCTTCTCAACCTTATGCACTTTGAGAAATTTGAGATCCTCCACTACTGTCGTATGTCATTCATTTTTCATCACCAGTAATCATTTGCAACGCAGATGGAAATTCGGTTAATTCAATTATTCATAGGTAATTCGTGTCTAAGCATTAAATAGCCAACTGGTATATGGACAACCAAATTTGGTGGAATAAAAAGTTGTTGTTGTTTCTTAAACGTCTGCAAGTCTACAAGAGAGGCCAGATGCCAAAAATATCACTTCATTTTGCTGTACGCGTTTTATGGGGGCTGGGTGTGTAAATATGTGCAAAATAATTTTTTTAAAAGAACTGTGTTGTATGTAAATATAAACATGAAAATATTAAATAACGGTTAATCTATTTTTTTATAATTTTTATACGGTTTTTAGGACAAATAAAAAATGTATTTGTAATAGTAGGCGTGTGATAGTAGTTGTGGGATGCTCGCTATTAAAGTCGAGATATAACTGAAATCGGAATTGATATTGAGCTGCGCTCTCAGCAACCCACCTTTCCCCTATTCACTAGCAAATGAGCAAACAGTATAGTGAGACGTGAGACTTTATAATTGCACTGCTTACATCATATGCATGCATTTCTCATATTTCCCCCATACAAGCATACATACATACATACATATGTGCACTACTAAACTTTTGACATATGTAGCGAGCACTATAGTGAGTACAAGTATACACGAACATACATATGTAATTCAAAAATGCGTTTGTATTTTGCACTTTTACAATTCGTAGAGATTTTCGCTTCGGCCTGAATTCGTGTAATTCAAATTTGTGTGGCGAGAGTGGGTGGGCGTCGCTAATGCTATGGAATGCCGCAATACTGCAAAAGCAAATGCATACAAATACAAATTGATGTATATATGTATGTACTTACACATATATCTATAGATATTCACATATTACTTTAAGTATATTTAAAAGCATTGAAAAAGAATTGCGAAATTTGCGCATTATTAATATTTCGTCGCATTAATTTCGAATTGGTTAATTAATTTTCTTGATATCGCTGCTATTTTACAATTTTAATTTTATGTTTAATAAAAAATTTTATAGCATTTTAAGTAATTACTTGCATAAATTTTACTCTACTATTTCTTTATTTCGTTAACATTTTTTCAACTGCAAACAACTTAAGATTTGTTTAGCGATTATCTCATTTTGTATGCATTTGCATCGGTTTGTTCACTCGAGAGCTGCTGCTGAGGCTCATACAAACGTCTGCACATTACCCACATACAACAAGTATGCATCATTCACGCTTGTGTTTTGTGTTCACTGAATTGTTGTCTGTCATTTCGTTATGGCTGTCAGTACAATGAAGTCTATTGTCGACAATGTGTGTTTGGCAATTGTTTCTAACTCACGTCCAGCGTTGCGATATGCAATTGACCGTTCCGCTAAGTGCCCAGTTAGCTTTTGAATAATTAGAGCGCTTGCGCGCACGTATCCACATTTAGCACTTTTGCATCTATCATTTTTGCCTGCACATGAGCTACAAGTTCAGTTCGAGTGTGCGCATTCATATCCGCAATTTTTATGTTTTCAATTTCAAGTTTATTCATTAAGAAAAGAAACAAAAAAAATCAAAACTTAAACTACAAGCTCGCCGATGACATTCAAATCAATTAATTGCAAATTAAGTACCAGTCAAAGCCAGTTTATTTACTATGCGAAAAAAATGAAGTAAAATAAAATAAAATTTAAATAATAAATAAAATAAACTGAAAGTAAAGATATAAAAGGTTTGAATAAAATAAAAAATAAAACAATTAAATAAATTAAATTAATTTAGAGAAGCTAAACAGAAGAAAGAGTTGTGAAATTAATTGCTGGATGGAATTGAATTGGGAGACATAAATGTATGATTAGCCTTGATATAGGCAGAAAAATTAATTGTCTCCAAGTTCGATTTTCTATGCCTCCCTGAGTAAAAGTAAAGACAAATGCTCATCTTATGAGATGCTGTTAATAGATATAGCCCTGCATTTTTTACACAGAAAAAAAGAGCTATTTCCTCATGCTCATTTCTGCGTGCCCATCTAAAAAAAATATATATTTTTTAATTATGACACTATTGAGTTCGCAATTTGATAATCGCTTTTTGTTTTTTTTTTTTTTGTTTTGCCAATTATCAGCATTTTCGCCCACAACGCCGCCCGCTCAGCCCTTATGTCTCCGTCTATATTTCATTCACATTTTTACTTCGAATTATTTCTAATTGACAAAAAGCTGCTCTACACTTTTTAATCATTGCAATGCTCACTTCCGTAAATATAAAAATAATTTAGACACACAAAAAACATATTTAAACATAAGATAGGTTTGTATGTATATAAATAAATCAACACTTGATATACAAATTACTGACAGGCCGTATAGAAAAATTTGCAACCAGGAAGCACGCCACGAAATTAAAACAAAAGCAATAAAAACCATATTTAATAGAAAGCGAAATAACAACAATTCACGAAAAAATAATATTTGATAATGTGAAAACAACAGGCCAAAGCTGCAAGGAAACGCTTAAAAATATTTGCTTTGTCATAAAAAAATCAACAATAAAACATTAAAGGCATTAAAACTAATGTCGAATTATTATTGGCATTGATGGAAAGCCGAAAAAAGGAATATTTGCTATTTCGTTGCTTGACCGACTGCCAGCAGCTGTTTTGGCGCGCCACATTGCCCTTCAAGAAAAAGCAATAATTCTAATCCGAAACTGCTGTTATCTAGTAGCTGCTTACCTGCAAGGCTTTCCGCCTTCGCACGGCAGCAAAATGCGCTTCGATATTTTAACGCATCATCATCATAACAATCATCCAAGTAAACGTTCTTAACAACAACAAAAGTTATACAAACAGTACTTCGAGAGATTGTGAATACCGGCACCTGCGCCGCATGCATGCATATACTTATACATATACATATGCTTGCATACTCCGAATGAGCGCCAGCAACCCTCAAATGCTCATTCGCCGAGTGGCCCCTTAATAGCGAATACAAAAAGAGTGGATATATGTATGTATTTGTATATACACATACATATCTTCTGTCAAAAAAGTGACGAAAATTGGGCATTTAAAAAGCTCGTTCAAAGATAAAGAAATAATTTTATCTGAGCTTGTGCGGTATTCATCGAAAAATATCGCTTGTGTGAGAGAATTTGTGGCGAGAACTGACGCCAGTTCCATTGGCATGAGGCTATTATTTTGGAATGAGCCTATGCACTTTGAAGGCGATCCAATAAATTTGAATAAATAATAAACATGCGGTGTTTTTTCATCCAATTTCCGGTACTTTTCCAACAGAGTGTAGCGTGTATATGCTTTTATGTGTATGAGTGTTTTTTCCTTTTTATCATTGCGGCCATACAACGAAACAACTCTCACAGAATAAGCAAACTGTGGAATATTAATATAACGAGATGTGAAAAGTGCGCGTTAGTGCAAAGGAAACACAAAATAAAAGGGGGTAGTAGTGGGGCGTTAGCTGGCGAAGCCAAAAATATAATAAAATTGTATAAATGCAGAAATAAAATAAAAATGAGTACTAGCGAAAGAACGTAGAATGACAGAGTCGTGGAAGTGGGACACTTGTGTGCAGCGGCGGGCAACAACAATAGCAACATCTGAAATGCGGCTTTTCAAGGCGACAGACGAGCACAATATCGCATTAAACACGTTAGCTTTGCGATTTGTTCTTTTTTTTTTTGTTTGTTTGAGATTCTTGTTGCTTTATCCTTTGCTAAATTTTTGGCAAATATTGTTGAAAGCGTTGTTGTTTTTTGTTTTTAAACAATAAATAACTTTAGTTTTTTGGTTTTCAGACGAGATAATTTTTTTTTGTTGTTTTTCGCTGTTTTTGTTTTAGGGGAACAGTTGTGCTGGCTATGCCAATAGTTATGCGCCACTTGGCTTTTGTTATACAACACACACAGTTTTTTGACAAAATATTTTTTTGCACTTACATACATATACATATACATATATTTCTTTGCTGCGCTTGGAAAACAATATGCATGGTAATAATGCATACATATATACGTATTGTCGTTACATACAAATACTTCACTTACTTTGAACGAATGTGTGAATAAATATTTATTTGACGGCGCATGAAATTGGCGTTTGAAACGCCATCCGAGCGGGTGCTGGTTGCTCACTTTGCATGTAAAATGCTCCAACATACATATGAATGTTTTTGCAACTGTATTTGTGCGGGCGTGTTTAAATGCAAATGCAGTAGAGCTTTCTGCCAGACACTATATACTTTTGTGCGATTCCAATGAGCCAAGAAAAGAGAGAAAAATGTTTGAAAGTAAATGTAATTTCGTGTCGCAAAATATGCACTGCGATTAGCTACTGCCAAAAAAAACAATACAGTTGCGAGCATTGAAATACATTGAATGAAAATGAATTAAGAAATTACAGTTTTTACTACCAATAATTTGTTTGAATTTTTCGCAAAATGTATTTATTTTTTTTTTCAATTTTTTTCTGGGATGAAGTTGTAAAATAAATTTAAAAAATATATAAAATATATAGGATAATTAATATACATACATACATATATAGCATTTACAAAATTTCAAAATATTTTTTAAATTTATTTTACAACTTCGTTTCCAAAAAAAAATTTAAAAAATAATTTTGTTAAAATAAAAATTATTTTACAACTTCGTTTCCAGAAAAAAATTAAAAAAAATAATTTTCTAAATACTACATACATATGTATATTATACTTTACTTAATAAAGGGTCTTTCGAAAAACGCTTATAGATGTTGTTTTAAAATAAAAAACTTACAAATGTAGACTCTTTCAAGTTTCACTATTTTTATACAAAATATGGCTCTTAACAATCATTTAAATGCCCGCCATGAGCACCCCTACAAGTAAAGTCAACCAAACAGTCGGTTCATGAATGCCTAATTGTTGAGAACGTCGAGATTTCGATATTGAAGGTTGCTCAGCAGCACTTGGTGCTACAGTAGCAATTTTTTTTCAACATAATGTCCAGTTTTTGGTCTGCCAGTCCTTTGTCTATCCTCAACAGAACCAATTTCTTGAAAATTTTTCATTAGCCTTTGAATTGTCAACTCATTCGAATGATTGTTTCCACCAAAAAAATCACAATTTTTGCGATATGTCAAAAATCTACAATTTCATAATAAGTTTTAATCTACTACATATTTCATTATTCAAGTTTCAATAATTTCAACGCGTTGTTCTATCGTCTAAAATTGTAGATCTGCCTACATAACAAATATTAAAGATACATACAAAAAAGAAGGTATCGTCTAGGAATTATTTGCCACAGATATGTAGGCAGGCATCCTTTGAAATACCCTTTATTATATAGTACTTTAATTAATATTTTCTAGAATGTATCAAATTCAATTGATTCTGCTATGTTTTTCTATGTTTCGGCACTATTATACCATATTTCTCCGAAGTTCTATTTTTAACCAACTAAAGTTATAGGTCTTCAGGTTAAATTTTAATTAAATCTTCAATTGTTCATCGAGGATAAAAATTAGCAACGATAAACGTTTTTATGCGGCTCGAATCATTATAATGAATGAGTAAGCGGACGGAGTGAACTAAGTATTAGGAAATGCCGCCTCGTGTAGACGGGAAGTTTTATTGTTATCTCTTCAACACAAAAAAGATTAAGTCGTTCGGTAGAGCTGATATTAGGTGGGTCACTGTTTATTTAAGTGGTCTCAAACGTCTGTTTTGACACAGGTATTAAGCAAAATGAGGCGTCCGAGCATATTTAGTTTTTACTTTTTTTTTTATTTTTTATTTTTTTTTATTTATGTTTTTTGTATTTTTTTTTATAATTATATAGCATCAGAGGCTTTCGGCTGATTTACTATTTATTTCGCTTAGTTTCACTACCTATCCAGCTTTCAATGACCGCCACTGTATATGCACATATGTACATAAAGTCGTATATATATGTATTTTTGAGTAAATAGTTCCCAGCAATATAAACTTGTGACTTCCTAATTTGAAAGAGAGTGCATACAAGCGTAGCACATCTCGCAGACATATCTGCTAGTTGTCACGACAGTTTTGGTTTTTCAGTTGTCAGTCGCCAAACGGGCGTAAATTTCAATGTCAACGGGTATGCGACGCTGTGTCGACGCATTCAATAAGTTACTATTCACTATTTTTAATTGCACTTCATGCTGATGATCGACTATTTTTCACTATTTGTATAGTGAATTTATAAAGAGTTTAAGTTGACTATTTTGTATCTAAGAATTTTCTTATTTTGCAAGCGAAAACTTCAATATCTAAGCATCGTTAGATTTATCCACTCTAAATAACTGCTTATTCTGGTTATTTTTGTTACCTGGTAATTTTGTGAACACCACAAATCTATTTAGAACCTAATGATGCCAGTTTGTTTGGAAAGGACAAAAGGACTAATCAAAGAGTGAGGTTGAGTTGTGTTAAATGGTTGCCTACTGAGCATACGATGCTCACTTGGACGGGAAATCGAAGAAATATCCTACACAACTCATGTACGCTTCAGAGTGTTCTGCGTTTATGCTGCGAAAGATTTTGATCCCTCAGATTATAGCCAACTTACTGGTTCTAAGATCGTCAGATTTAAGACTGGAGCTTAGAGTGAGAACTTAGTGATAAAGTAGGGAGACAAGGTAAATATCATCAGGATTAACATTTGAAGAAGCTTCTCATACAAACCATTTGCCGTTCGGAGTCGGCTTTGAACTGCAGTCGCCTCCCTTTGTGGAATAACATCAAGACGCACAAACAAATAGGAGGAGGAGGTCGGCCAAACACCCAACATAAGCGCCAATTAATTTTAAATTTTTTTTTAACATTTGAGATATGAAATCATTCGCTCAGTTCATCGCAGTAATCTTTGTTTTGAAAATTATGACTATTTAACTTCCATATTTCCCAAGACAGTTCAGAATTTTTTGTCGAGACAGTACCAAAGTAAATACCTCGAAAATATAATATTAAAAATATAAATAAAAATACAAAAAATTTGACAAATTCCACTGAGTTATAACTAAATATCTTACATACAATTCTTATCCGTCCATTAAGACAATATCTTCAATTAAAATACAACAAAAAATAGAATTTATTTTTCAATTTTTCTCATTTTGCAACTTTCCTGTACCTTTTTAGTCATAAGTCAATCAAATCGAAAAAGCGTAAAGTACTACTTACGAGGTAACGTTAATATGCACCTAAGTACTCGTACATCTGTGCATATGCATGGGATTTTTGCACACAACACTTAAACTACTCCTTCGCGCATTTCTCGCATCTTGCTTTCAGCACATGGCGCATTTGAACAACAATAACAATAACATATCGGCGCATTTCTGTCGTTCGTCACAACTGACCTTGATTGCAATCACTTGACGTTATTGCTGTTTGCCGTTTTTATTTTTCTCTCCTTTTTTAACAATCAAATATACAGATGTGTGCACTGTTGTTGATTTAAATTTTGAATGCTGCTCGCTCGGTTGTTTGTGTATTTTTGTTTTTTTGTTACTCTTCCGTGCTTTTTGACTCTGTGCGAAAGTACTGTTTTGGTTATTTTGTATTTATATTTATATTTAGTGTATTTGCGCTCTCTCCTCCTTCTTCTTATCCTCCTAGTTTCAATATTATTGCATGTTTTATTTTGGATAAAAATGATTAAATGACTGCTTGACTGCGCCGTTAAATGCTGCCGCTGCAGCGACGAGAGCATTTTACTTTCGCTATTTTACATGCATACATATGTATGCGTTTGTATATATGTATTCTTTAACGTATGGTGTGCTTCTCTCTAACTGTCTGCGGCTGCTTGGCGCGCTGCAGTCGAGCAAGACGCGCAGCGAATGCTGATTGGTGCGACAAATGCAGGAAATGCTATTGCTACTTACGAATGTATGTACGTATGAATGTGACTGACTGCTGGATGCTTGCTTACTCATTCCATTGAAAGAGCTGCTGAGTGATGCCTTTTATTCTTGCTGCTGTTGCTGTGTTGTGCAGCTTTTTGACGCTGGCTTTTGCGTTTTCTCGCCGTTTCTGCGAAATGCAAATATAATATGTACTGTGTATATATGTATGTATGTATGTATGTATGTATGTATGTATATATGTATGCTTTTTTTTGAATATTCGGCAACCGATATTTGATATGCAAGCAGTGAGCATTTGAAACTAAAATTCTATGATTGTTTGGGTAATTTTTACTTGCGTCAAAATATAATAATATTTTCAGAATTCTGGTTTCATTTATAAAGTATTCCAAAGCGTTTGCAGCTGATGTCTTTTATTTATTGAGGGTGTATGTATGTATGTATATAGATCATATACCTACATGAATATACATATGTATGTATATGTATGTATGTATGCATGTACATATTTTTTTCTTATAACAATTCTGATTTGACACAGTAATTATAATGCAAGAAGGCGCCGACGCAGATATCAAAGATAATATTTTTGAATGTGCTACAGACACACGTTTTAAGGCTTTGTACATGTGTACATATGAATTATTCAATATAATGAATATCTGCATCATTCCCCATAAATACGAAAAGACGCGACGCCACACCTTCACTTCCTCGAACGAAATTTTGGATATGCACTCAATATGAATGAAGCAGAAGTGAACGCTGAAGGAGCAGCGTAAATATATGTATGTATGTATAATCAAACAATCGCATTTGTATTTATGTATGTATGTATGTACGCTTATGCTCTTTTGCAAGCAGATAGGATAAAGGAGTAGTATTAAAAATATTTGAAGTTCGTATTGCGGCGCTTAATTCACACCTTTGCCGATTTCTTCCACGAATTCAAGGTGGTGGCAAAACAAATCTTCTTCGTATAAGGAATGGCAGGGAAATTTACGTGTAGCAGATAAAAGCTGCATTAGAAATTTTGCAGCATGAGTTATTAGGATATAGAAAACCTTTAGTAACGTAACTACAAGCGCTTGCAACCAGTTTTAAATGTATGGCATGCATACCTATCCACATACCACCTTTCGAAGTTATCCCATCTGCCGAGTCGTTTTCCTAATAAAGGCCGTGCTTCGACATACTATATACATATACATACATACATGTATGTACATACATATATTTTTAACCTTGAGCAAGACAAGCGGTACGTTTAGCCACTGTTGCAGTTAGCCATTTGACTGCCCTCACTTCTTTTATGTTTTTTTTGCTTGCTTCGAAGATCGATTAAGAACCGTTGCTTTGAACTACATTCCTACTGCTGCGGCGTTGGTGGATGACCGAAGGGAGTTTCTTGAAATATTTACCTTCAAAAATGCAAAAGGAATACAGAATTAGCAATAAGAATAAGCATCAGCAGAAAAGAGCCGAAACGATTAGAATTCATGGAAGGTTTCGAACCGCTGCAGGGCTTGTTGGATCGATATACTCACATACATATGTATGTATGTACATATGTATAGGTAGGTGTGTAGGTTAGATGAAATGAGTGCGTGCTTCTTGAAAACGGAATAATGGAAGGAGAAAAAGAACATTGTGCATACATTAATAGAATGGGGAAATTTATGCAGAATTTCGTACGTGCGAAATTTTCGTTGGAAGGCTGCAACTTTTGTGGAACTTCACATTTCTAATTCTAGGGTGTTCTGCAAATTGGTTGTTATGCATGGCTTTTGGTGTATTTTATGATCAGCAACTGCAGCGAAATTGGATATTTTTTTATACATGTATGTATGTATGTATGACATACATATGTATGTGTGTCTGTACCTATAAGAAATTAAAAATAACATTTTGTAAAAAAATTACGAATGAAAATCATATGGTACAATATTTCACTTAGTTGCATACAAATGTAAATGTATCTACAAGGTGGGACTAAATTTCTTTTTATTCAGTAAAAAAGTTATTCAAAAACAAATCGACTACCAGCGGCGTCGCGTAAAGGTCAAAATAAAGATTTCATCATTCAAAATCACTTGTTTTTATTTAGGAAAAAAGTTATTCAAAAACAACATTGGAAGCCTAATTTTGTGTCACCTTGCATTATACAGTTTCTGACACCTTATGAGAAGCGCTACTGCACCAAAGTTTTTTCGCTTTTGTTTTGGAAATAATTCTGGTCAAAAATGTATTCATAAAAATTACACTTTACTTGGAGAAGCCTTAACCTTACATTTCTTAACAATTTCTTCAAAATTTACAATAACAAATTAATTTAAACCATTTTTAAATGCAGACAAAAGATATATCCGAAGAAACAGAGAATTTAAAACTTTTTCGCAAAAAGTAAAAATTTTAATGAATGCATCTCTTAAATATTATTAATAATACAAATACATAATTGATAATTAAAGAAAAAAAAATATGATGAAAAAGTTTAAATTATATTTGCAAACAGACCCTACTTTTAAAAGAATGTACCCTAAATTTTAATTAAAAAAATAAACATATTTCGTCTGCAAGTGTTGCTCATTAAATGCGATTCGTTGTATTTACACACACATGCACACACAAACCCCACTCGTTGTCTAGCTGACTGACTGCTTTGCTCGGTTGGCTGCCGTCATGCGCATACAAATTAAATAACTGCATTTGACCTTGTTATTTTTTGGCATAGCAAATACCGTTGTTATTGTTGTTATTGCAGCGAAACGAGCAAATAGCAAGTGAGCCACACACACACACAAACACTTTCGAACTTGGCAAAACGAAAACAAAAGTAATAAAAAAGCTTAGAACAACAACAATATTGACAATAACATTAGCAATCGCCAAGCAAAAATAACAAATTAGTTTTTTTAAGTGCATGTATTTGTATGCATGTGCAGATCAAAGCCTGTATGCATGTACATATGTATGTATAAGAGCGAGCTGCGGCTACTTCGATCACACCAACGCCGGTAAATGTGGTGTAGCATGCGCGAGACAGCGCTCCACGAAACGGGACCCCGCACTAACTACTAACAGCACCGGCTTAAGTGTATACATACACATATAAATAAACGTGTGTGTGTGTATCGCGCGCCCAGTTAGCTTGCAGCGAAACGCAGAAAACATTTGGCAAGGCACAGCGTAGCGCAATTCGGCTGACGAAACGGGAAATGCGCGTCGCAAATTTGCAAATAACAAATAAAATAAAGCAAACAATAAATAAAAAACAAACAATAAATAAATTTAGAAAACAGCAAACTCAATAATAAGCACACATACGCGCACACAAAACATGCTACACTCTTTTATCGCTCCAGGAAGGTGTGCGAATCTCTCAACTCTCGCATGTATGTATGTATGTTTTCATGTATGTCTGTGGATTTGTTTGGCACAATTCTGCGAATTTCAGCACTACAGATAATCAATTTATTTTTGATGTCGTTGTTCTTGCGCTTGCCGGTGCCTCAACTGATTTCTTGAGCATATTTGTTGTTTAGCGTGGTCAGTTCCTTCTAACCAGCTAAGGTTGTCGTCACTAACATATTGTTCGCCTCGCAATACGAAAGTTCTGATTGTTTTACTCTGGTTCGCATTTTCGTGAATTCGGTTCTGCTTGTATATAAATACATAAAACATATTTATGTATGTTTGCCGTTGCATTTCGAAATATAGGTTAGACTTATAAAAAAAATAATGATAAACAAGCAGGAAAAAAAGGCGATATAATCAGCGTAAAAGGAATACAATAATACAACATACGCAAATAAAATGTCTGAATACAAAAAAGGAAGGAAGTCAACAAACAACCTACGCTCGTACAGCTCGTCATCGTCTTTTTTGAGATCTAAAATAAATGCACATTTGATATCTTGAATATTTGTGCGATTATGCAATAATAAAATAAGTGAAAATAGTGAAAATGTGTTAAAAGCAGAACTGCATCAAAAATACAATAGTTAAATAATTAAGAAAATTTAAGTGATTGGGATGGTATTGAGGATAATATAATATGTATACCAACAAAGGTACGTGTGCACATACATACATACATATATACTACAATTAGTGCATAAGTGTATTGTCACTTTACAAACGAATACAAGCTTTCCGATCATAATCATGCACTTATCATCGTTGCACTTCGTGTGTCGGGCCTCTCATTCATTGGTTCTTACACATACCTTTGCATAATTTCTGCATTCAAATTACACAAGCCCACAGTTACAACTTAAACTTGTGTGCTCCACGAACGCTACTACAGAACATGCATACACTTGCATATGTATGAAATACTTATTCAATGAACAGCGAGTTGCAAATATTGTGTTGTTTTTTATATGACTTTTGTGCCTACTCTCACTCATACCTACCTCCCGCATGTGTTTTGTTATTGTTTTATCGTACTCTATACCATGTGCATAGTTTAAATTGGTGTTGGTTGCAATTCGTTACTACATTTTTTTTATTGCCTCTTGGCATTAGCATCACGCTCGGCTAGTCGACGAATGCAAGCACCAATACGCTTTGCTTAAAGTGATCGTGTTGTGCGATTCGTGTGCTTTGTGCAGTTTCCATTCGTCGGCAATGGCACTGCACATGTGCAAGTGCAATTTTTGCAACTAGCTTGCTTTTGTTTTTGGTAATTTTATTTCAACCAATAAGAAAGTCAAATGCATTAGGGCGCTGAGAGTAGAATTAAGAGTTAAGTACTCGTAAAATAAAATGAAATTAAATATATAAAATAAAAAAAATCAATAGAAATCAAATTCGATGAAATAAAATTGAACGATAATTGAATTAAATAAAATTCAAACCACTTAAATTAAAATAAATTAAGTAAAGTAAAGTAAAATACAACAAATCCCAAATATGATATTTTGTCCGGTTGGGCTTTCGAACTCTCTTCCTTAACTTTATTGCCTCCATATTGCGCCTGAAAGTGTACTAATATAAAAAGCGAAAATAAGGAATTCATACCACAAACCACAGTCAACAAGCCTTCTCGGCTGCATTTTTGTTCCTATCACAGGTTTCTGCACTAATTGCAATCATTAAATTTACTGTTCACTGAGCGTGTCTAACAAGCCAAATAGAAAAAATAAGTATCATAAAAATAAATTAAAAAATCAGGCAAGCCAAAAGTATGGAAATCCCTTCAAATGCGGCCATGCTGTATAAAAAAAACTGTAGGAATCATTTTTGCACTTAAAAACGAAAAGGTATTTGTAGGAAAAATGTGTATATATAAATTTGTAAAAACGAGTAAGACATTACACGCTGAGTTAATGGCAGGCAGCTGCTGCAGCACACTAACAGGAACAACAACGCTCAAAAAACCTGCACACGCTTCCCAAACTTCCCAGTAGCTTGAAGCAGGAAAGTAGAAGTGGTCGAGCAGGGTCTATGCATCTACGATAAAGAGCACCATTCATCCTGATACAAATGCAATTGGCAACATTTCCACATGCGACACGGAACACTTGCAATACAATGGCATACACAGATGCCTGGTTAAAAAAAAAAAAAAAAAAATAACAAAACCACTCTTAATCCTCTGCGCAGCACAAACTGCAACAAAGTTCATTTAACTAATAACTAAATTTTACGCGAATACATTTACACCCCTTTTTTATGGGCCCTCCCGTCGAGCTATGCATGGTTGCAAAATAAATATGCCCTTGTGTACGTATATATGTGCATGTATATGTGTGTGTATAAGCACTTGTGTATAAAACAGGAAAAGTGGAAAACGTTTCATTAAAAAATCCTTTTGCAGAAAGTTCACTGTGTGTTATGCCGGCTTGTGGTCGTGGCAAGTTGATTGAAGCACAACATTCGCGCACTCTTTGCGGAAGAGTGTACCCAAATGGACTCTAGCGAATTTAGGGTGAAAAAGCAACGACGCGCATAATGCACTAATGCAATGCCGCACATGCAGCACGTGCAACATGCACTTAGAAAATCTAATGCGCTACGAAATCGAAAAAAAAACAACAAAGCATCTTATCCGCAGCAAGCGGAGAACAAGTACAGTGGAGCTATCGCGAACAAGAAGGGGTTAAATTTTAATCAAACGAAATTGTAAGGAAAATAATGAAAGGCAGATAAGAATAAATAAAAAAAATTAGTGTTGAGTTTTTCCGGTCAAAGAAATAATATGTGAGGATGTGTGTTTAGCTGCAAAAGAAAAAGGCGGGAAGGGTTAAAATAAGGTGAGCACTGAAACGTGGATGATGGAAATCAGGTATGATGCAGATTTCACATGATTTAGAGAACAGGACTCCATAAGATCTGGGGGAGTCTGTATATGGGTGGGCAGAATATAGAGGATAATCAGGTTATCTTTAATAAACAAATGTCATGAATGGCTCTACACAAAAATAATGAAGATTCCCCAATCAATTTGATTTTTCGTTGTTTTATTTCAATTGAAAATCCGATACTTCTAAATTGAACACCCTTTGTAATCACCCAGAATGAAATTAAATTGTTAAAGGTCGCCAAAAATCACAAATTCAAGTTGGTTGTAAGAACTGCCAACCTATTCGGCATTTGGGGAAGAGATTAAGAATATTTTAAAAATTTACTTCGTAACTCGGAATATTTACTGCTTATGGATATTGCCCGCTTCGGAAAAGAGTTTCACTGCAAAAGCGAAATATTGTTTTCCCCCACTGAAATCTTACTCCTACCCAACACTGGACCACAGCCAGCCAGCTGCTGTGCTCATCAGTCTTAGCCATTCAGTGGTGGTATGAGTACACTGCACTGCAGTGCCGCCCGTCAGCCCATTCAACCAGACAACTAACAGATATGGTGGCCAACACGCCGTGACGAGGAAAGGCTTTTATCCGACTGCAGTCACACAAACAGCGGCGGTGGCAGCGCTTAGCCTTTCAAGTGGCACCAAGGGACTGTGAAAGGACTGACGTGCAGTGTCAATGCGATGCTTCGGGGTTGTTTGCTTTGATTACTTGCCACACACACACGCACACACCCATATATGTATGTGTATGTTTGTATATTTATATGAGAGAAAGAGGATGTGTGTGTGTAGATGCGTGAATGCATGAGCGCGTTTTGCTTTATAATATTTTTTATGCTCGTTTGTTGTTATTTTGTATTTTTTGCTTGCATGAGTGAGATTTAAACTTTCTTTTTGGAAGCGTTTTTTTATATTTCTGTTTTTGGTAATGCATGCGGAAAAAATTGACAGTTCACTTGCAATGCCCGCAGCAGTAACGGCGGCGAGAAAATTACGTATTACAAAAGTGAAGTAATAAAAGAAATATACCATACATACATCCATATGTATGTAAGTACATGTGTGCGCGCAGAAAAACTCATACTTGTATAGCTGTAGTAGTTATCTTGCACAAGCAATACCATTGCGGCAATTTTGCGCCTGCAGCGACAAGAGCAACAGCAGCAAGCAGCTTTCGCATTGCATTTTCATATCCGAGGAAAGTGCTTACTTGCACTTGAAGCACGCACATACATGCTCATATAGTATGTAAATACGTGCCTATATTTATTTCCACATTCTATACTTTGCTTGCAAGGGTGTGTTGTTGTTGGTAGTCGTTTTTATTCAAAATTCTAACAGATTTAAGAAAAATATTGCTTATAAATAAAATTGTGCTTATAAATTTGTGAAAAATTTTGAGTAAATTCAAAAGTTTCGAAAATTCGCCCCTAATATTTATTCTAAACAGAAAAAAATTCAAATTTTCAGTTTAAGCTTTTTAATAATTAAAATTTTTAGTATTTTTCTGACGATTATTTCTCAATTCTATACATCATTTTGAAAAATTTTTAGTAGATTCGAAAGTTTCGAAAATTCGCCCCTAACAGGAAAAAACTTAAACTTTTATTTTTTAATAATTTTAATTTTGAATATTCTTTTGACGACTTTTTCTCAATTTTATCTATGTTTTCATAAAAAAAAATCATGCTTACAAATTTTGAGAACTTTTACGTAGATTCGCGCCTAACATTTATTTGAAACGGGAAAAAATTTAAATTGTTTGATAATTTAATAGTTTAAATTTTGAATAGTCTTTTGACGACTCTTTCTCAATTTTATGTATTTTTTATACCCAAAATTAATCTTAAAATTAAAAATATTTTTCTTAAAGTTACAAAAATTTGGCCCGGAATTATTAGTTAGAGAAAGTAGCGCAAAAACGGCTACAATTGAAAATATAACTAGGAAAATGCAACGCATATCATTTTACACATACATAGATAAAATAATAAAAAATTAAAACAAAGATTTATTTTTTAATAAAAATATTAATCCTTGAAATATATAGAGTTTGCCCGTTTTTTAGCTTAGGCAGAGAGGGCAATCTCTATCAAAATCTATCAATCTCACTCTCTAACAAAAACAAATAAATTAAAAACAAAAAATAAACCCATTCCATTAAAAAATACCTAAAAATTTATTTTTCATAAATCTTATGCACAATTAGTTTTTATTAAATGTAAAAACATACGAACGTGTTTTTCCAAAAGGAAACAAGAAATAAAAAAATTAATATTTTTTTAATAAATATTTTTTTTAATAATAATTTTTTTTTAATAATAAATATTTTTATTTAATAATATTTTTAATATTAATTTTTATTTAATAAATAAAAATATTAATCCTTGCCATTTGTTTAGCTTGAGAAAGGGACATCTCTCTCCTAATAGGTCATAAAATTATTTTTACTGACAAAATAAATATTAACCTTTTTTATCAAAAAAATTTCAATGTATAGTTACATTCATTACGAAATACCTAAAAATTATGAAAATATATTTTATTAAAATCTTATGAAATAATTATTGTACTTTTTTTAAGCTGTACAAAAATCAACACGTATTTTTTCCAAAAGCAATTAAAAAGTAAGAGCTTACTTTTTTTTAATAAAAATATTAATCCTTGTTTGGTTAAGGCAGAGGATTAAATCTCTCTCTCTCTTGATAGCTCATCAGCTAATTTTTACTGACAAAATCGAAATAAATTTTCTTATCAAAAAAATTATAATTTTTATAGTTAAACGAAAAAAAACAAAATCTAAAATATTAAATATTTTGTAATGTTTTGTCATTTGTGTTTGTCGTTTTTTAGTTTTCCTTCGAAAAAACTTGCTGAAAAACCAAAAAAAAACAAAACACTGTTTTCTTAAAAAAAAAAAAAAAGACTGTTTGCTTAAAACCAGAAAAAAGAGTTTTTCAAATACAAACTGCTTGGAGAAATTAACATTTCCAATTTATGGCATAAAAAATATAAACAGTTATGATCCAGAGTTTTCGTTTTACTTAACCTATTTAAATATATGAAATTACCTCATAAATAGGTGCTTTAAAAAAAAACATAAAATGACTCATCAATCTGTAAAACCTAAAGCTAACATTTTGTGTGTTTATCAAATGCTGAATATTTTATTTATTTTTTAACTAATCCAACATTTCCCTTTAAAAATTTAAAAGTAAAAGTTGCTCCATTTCCACACTTTAAAGTCGTCATTAAAATAATGGCAAAGTTCCAAATGAAAGAATTCCCATCACGAAATCAACTGCTACCTAAAGTTTTTATTTTACAAATAAATTATTTTCCTTAAATTTCATTTCTTTAGTTTCACTAAATACACATACATTTACATTAAATTCGTTGTGCACATTTTTGGGTGCAGTTTAGCTGCTACTCATTTTGCCGGAAAATTAATTCCAATACATCAACTCGGCGAGCAGCCAAACAGTCAACCAGCCAACCAAGCAAATCAGCCCATCGTTCAGCGATCTGAAACAGTCCCAATGAATTTAGGGTGCGTTGCGTACAAACACCAAGCGATGGAGAAAGCTTATGCACTCACAAACACACACGCACGCACACACTCACACGAATAACTACCAAAAGAAAAAATTTACAAATATCAGGCGAAAGCGGCAAATAACATTTCAGGACACGCACTAAAACGAGTTTTTGCTTGCAGATAACTTAGAGTGGCCACATTTCACAACCCTCATTGCGTTTCGGTGCTTCATACAACGGCACATGGTAACTGCGCAGCTTTGCTATTTTTTTGTAAAGTCGGCAGTTGCCAAGAACGCAGTTGCAAAAGGCGCACGCACTTCTAAACAACGATAAAGAAAAGCGCGTTTGTGTGCATGTATGTATGTAGCATATGTAGAGGCAAAAGCCGCGTTGGCAGTGAGGAAAACGAAAAATTCCAATTAAAATGACGTAAGCAAACATTTTTGGGACACAGTTCGAAATGTGTGGGCCAGAAGAGAGTAGAGATGGTCAAGAAAAGGCCAGCTTGTTGTGGGCTCGTAAGAATTCAAAACGAAGTGGAGATCAAATAAGGAATTCGATTAGTGCATACATTTAGGCTTAAATGTGCAGAAGTGTGGGTGTGTTCCAAGTGTATGAATGGTTCTCGAAACCAAAATAAACTGAACTATAGCATAAACTAATGCAAATGATTAAAGCCTAAGCAAACTTGAAAGCTACGCACAATTCCAAGCAAAACTAGAATTATAACTCAAATTTGAATATGCGAAAAACCAGTTAATACTAAAATTTCTAAACAGTTCTTCTTGAATGATGACACAGGCAAAAAAACAACTTAGTTTTGTGTTTCTTTTTTAATATATAAATTTGGGTGCTTGGTATGGAAAATAACAAAAATCTTAAATTTCACTTCTAAAGTTTGCTTTGGTATCCTTTACACTAATAAATAAATTTTGAAGCACGTGACTTTTTTCGCTTTAGTTTTGCGCTTTGTTTCTTCAGGAAAGAAGTACGTGTCTATTTTCAAATACATATGAACCATTTTTCCAAGGTGTTCGAAAAAGTAGACCTCACTATTTTCATAGGAGTACAAGAAGTTAATCTAGTAATATTTGATATAAAAACGCAGCTGGCCCAGAAATAATAATCACAACTTTTCCCTTTGCACTTAATTTTGTTCCAAATAGTGGCATAATCTTATCCGCTAATCGCATCTGTTTTGCAGAATATTTTAGGAATAAATACTTACTATAAATTTTATATACAAATTTGAGAATATTCGATAAATTCCTTCCATCAACAAGTTTCGACTAACTAAAAAAATTGAATTAATTAAAGAAAGTTATTGATACAATAACCGCAGTCGTAGCAAAATCGAATTGGTGCGAACACTACTCGGAAACGTTCTCCTTCAAAAGATGTCGATCCCACCCTGAAGTACCCACTTTTTAATTGTCATTTAGCTCGCGTATTCTTAACTCCCGTTAGGCGCTACAAACTCAACACAATTTATGCATTGCCCCAGAAGAATAAAATCAGTTGCGCTCCAGCAATCAGCAATCTGCGAAAAGAGCTTAAAACGAAAAAAAAATTCAATGCACGTACAGTGTCTCCAACACTGCCACCCCAGAGCAAAAAGGAGAGGCTTACGATCACTCCAACCGTAGGGTGGAGCTAACGAAATGCAGCGCGTTGGTGGCGTTAAAATGACAAAGGAAAGCGCTCCACCCTCTGTGCACGGAGAATGAATCTGTGCGGTGTATTTGTGTGTGTATACGCATCAGAGGACAATTTCCGACAAGAGTAATTATTGTCATAAACCGTTAGCATTGCTAAGGTGCGTTGCGCGCTTTTGCCTCTCACAATTGTTGTTATAAGAAATTATGCATACGTTACGCGACCAAGATGATGATGTGCGTGTGTGTGTGCTGGCGGGTGTATGGTGTGCGAAGTAAATGGTAAGCAGCGGGTGGAGAGGGTGGTTTAGTGCACAGCGGGTAATTATGACAACAAAGCATTGTTTCCAAACATAATTGCTAAATTGAATTAGTGAATACAATATTTTTTTTCTCGTTTCCTTTAAATGCAGCTCTGCACTTCAAAGCAACTCTATCTATGTAGTAAAGGAAAAGAGAAAATACAGACTTTCGGTGTATGCGCACAAAATTAGGCTTTAACAGTTTAACATCGTTGCTTTTTTTTCTCCTTCACTTTGCTCACTTACAATTCCGTTACCTTTAGTAGCTATTTTAATTACCTCTTTGCTCGTGCTAAGATATGCGCAACTCAACCGAGGAAGCCGGTAGAAACCATTAGCTGGCAGTTAAAATAGGTTTTTCATTCTCATTTTCGTTTCCTTTTTCCTTTTAATTTCGGCTCTTGTGTGTGTTGTAGCCTATTTTGAGGCGCCACTCAAGTGCTGCTTGTAGACATTTGGCAAGTAAGCAGCAGCGTATCGTTTGCTTGGTAGGGGCAATCATAGTAAGGGGTTTCTTCTTCGTGCTTTGAAGCGAAGCAGTAAAGGAGAAAATCGCTGCTTTTTTATATGGCTTTAACATTTTTTATTTGTGCAAGTATCCAACGAACTGTATTCAATGTTGAAACGTCGGAGGTTCGGTTGGGTTGAGGGGTTGTGTGGATTGAGAGAATTTAGTATTCGTTTTTGTTGCTCAAATTAAGTTAATTTAATTTCAAGTGGTTATGTAATAAAAGTAGTTTAAATCTTAAAGAGAATCACTATGAAGTAACAACTAATTAGTTATTATTTTTAACTAACTAGTATGTTTATATTATTAATAAAAAAAACGTTTTTATTTATTTTCAGGTAAAATACCTATGCTTGCTAAGAAACTATATTGCGCGCCTACACTTTCTGGTCATGAAGTCGTAAGTGTATTAAAATCGAACTGTTTCCTTCGGGCTCCACATATGCCTTGTATTTATACTTATATATTACGCGTTTGCTAGAAGAATGTCATTTTTCAAAACACCAAAGTGTCGCTCAAATCACTCATAAAAACACATTTTCTTCTAATGAGATACTAATTTTTTACACAGCATCCAAGACAGTTGGGTGGTTTTTTCTACACGATTATCTAAACAAAATTGTTTCCTTCACCCAACGATATGTGGGTAAATTTTGAAAATGAGACAGACTGAACACAATAAATGAGTCAACGAATGCTTTAATCAAGTTCTACAGGTGGCGCACAATTAATCAACTTATCGGAGGATTTATAAATTTTGCAAATGGCGTCGTATAATATTTGACGCTTGTGAACGAACCAGCTACAAACAAACAGCAATGAAGTTCGTAAAGATAAAAAATAAAAAATTTTATCATTTAAAATACTTTTTTTTGTTAATAAAATTTTCAAAAAAAAAAATTCGCGCTACTTCCTGCTGCTTTACATGCTGTACACAAATTCAATTTCGACCGTTTTTGAGTTAAAAAAAAAAATAAATAAATAATTGGCGCTTAGACCCTTTTTGGGTGTTTGGCCGAGCTCTTCCTCCTATTTGTGGTGTGCGTCTTGATGTTGTTCCACAAATGGAGGGACCTACAGTTTCAAACCGTCTCCGAACGGCAGATATATTTATGAGGAGCTTTTTCATTGCAGAAATACTCTCGGAGGTTTGGATTTGCTTGCCGAGGGGCAACCGCTATTAGAAAAATGTTTTTCTTAATTTTGGTGTTTCACCGAGATTGAAACCTTCGTTCTCTCTGTGAATTCCAAATAGTAATCACGCACCAACCCATTCGGCTACGGTGGCTTACCATTAGTTATTTTAAAAATATTGCCTTAATACAAAATTTCGTGGTACAGAATTTTGAAATACATCAGTCAAAATAAACGTAGAATTTGACAAAAAAGTCTAAATGTTTAATGCAGAATTTTGAATACTTTATCGTACAATTTTTTTACCCAGCGCGATTCCACAGACTTGCGATTTCCAAAGACTAGGAAACGGTGCATGTTACGTCGATATTACGTTTATATAAATTCTATGAATTGTCTGTTAGTTGGCTTATGGTTGGATCGTTCGACGTCTGAAAGTTCTAAAATTAAATCCCCACTTGCCTTTGAGTCAATATCTTTCCTTCATCGAATCACTTTCTAACTTCAGAAATTTACGCTAATTAACGGAACTAGTGAATTAGTGAACGGCTTTTAAAATGAAAATGAAAATGCCATCATAGAACTTTTTATTTTTTAATAGGAATGAGAACTCAACTTTAGTATCATAATTGCATCTCGAAAATAAAAAGAAAAACATATCGTAAAACTAATCAAGAACTCCACGCGATTCGTGTTGTCAGTTGGTTCGCCGACAGCGTCAACATCAACATCAACACCAACAAGCAGAGCAAAACAGTAAACAGCAACCAATACCAAAGGGCTGTATGGCAAACAAACAAGCGTTTACAACAAAAATATAACTACAACAGACAGTTATGATAGCCATATACTGCATACAACGGCAGCTATGGTCGGCTAAACTGCGCCTGGCAGGCTTTTGCCTCGCCAGCGCCAGCGCCGACTTAACATCGTTGCCAATTCCATTTCCGCTTCCGTTGCTGATGTTAACTTTTTTTTGGTGTATTTTCAATCCTTCCACCTGCCGCGTTTTTCTGCGTACAGGCACATAAATTTATGTATGCACGTGTGTAGGTCTATATGTAAGTATTAGTGTTTATAGTAGTCATGCGCATCGTGAAGTTGTGTGTGTGCCGCCTCTATTTGTTGTCCTGTTTCAGTTTTGATGAATTGATAGCCGCCGCGACATCCAAATAGAAAGCAACCAACACAACAAATTGCCATTTAGTTGCTAAAGGGAAACGCGACTGCTTGGTGGGTTGACGAATATATGGCCGAGTGATTCTAGCAAGCCTAGTCGCCTGCCGTTTGCTGTTTGCTTACCGAAAATTTAAAGTAGGTATCATTTTTGCATTTGGCAAACATTCATTTGACGACGCGACATTGATGACGAAGGCGGCTCATCCGCAACGTCCGCACGCGCTAATGCTTTAATCCTTTCAACCCCCCGCCCCCATTCCACCATTCGGTGGTTCTTCGTTCTGGACACACGTGTATGCGGGTGAGTTTGTTGTGTGCATTGTTGTTGTACTTGGTGTATGCCAACTTTGGGTGTGGAGCGCATTGCGGCTCGGTGGTTTGGGCGCTTGTGTAGGGAATTAAATCGATGAAGTATTAACGACTTAATTGCATGTTTTTTGAACATTTCGCAAACTGACCGCGTGCTGCAATGCTAGTTTTTCTATTTTTGTGAATATTTGTTGTTGCTTTTTCTGTTGCTACTTGAAATTTTATTGATGCGTTACCTTTCACAATCGGATTAATGAAGTTAGCGCTAAGTGAGTCAATTTTTTTTGCATTTATTTTAAAAATTTTGTTACCAAATTGTTGTTGTAAATGCTAAACTTTAATTTGGTTGTTCAGTGAAACGGAGTTGCTCTCCACTTAGTGATCTGCTAATGCAACGGAAAGGCACCAGTTAGCGCTACGCTGTAGGCTTTGTAGCATAGGAATCTATTCAGATAGCTGTAGCTCTTCGGAGAAGTCGGTGAATCGTAAATGGCTGAACTAATTAGTCGTCTCAACTGAGCACTCGATTCCATTATCTTTCATACTGGCATTGCTCACGCACGAAGGTCTATAATTAACTGAATACCTCTTATTTCGAGCTGTATAATAGCACGGTAGTGATGGGGCAGTATTGGTAGCAGCCGGCTTAGCCGATTCAGTTGATGCGCAACCATTCACAAGTGCATGGGTTCGAAATCCCGGACATTAAACAACAAATAATAGAACACGTTTTTTTCTCACAGCAATCGCCCCTCGACAGACAGTGGCATGCCTGCGAGTGTATTTCTGTCATGCACAAAACGGCATACAACTGTAGGTCCCTCCATTTGTGGACAAATATCAGGACGCACACCACAAATTGGAAGTGGACCTCAGCCATAAAGTATTACAATATATTTTAGTTTATCAATTGGTGAACTGCGTATAAAAGGAGTTGAAGCTTGAGCACAAAATTTCTAATTTTTTTTGGTTGTTCAGAAAGTAATTTCGTTTTTTTGTGGATATATCGAACTTCGAGGTGAAACCCAGGCCTTTCAGGTGGTCATAAACAGTTGAATTCATTTGCATCAACTAATGCCTTTATCGCGTCTTTATCAGCTTCAACCGGCCTTCCAGAACGTGGTGCATCTTCGGCATCATTCGGCACTGCCAGATCGAAATTTTGCAAACCAGTTCTGGCACTGACGTATTGTCAACACATCTTCTCCATATACATCTTTCTAATTTCTTTCTGGCTTGAACAGTATTTTTATCTTTTCTATAGTAAAAAAGTAAAATATGACGAAAATGCTGCTTATTGCTCTCCATATTTGAAAGGGCACCGACCAAAAACTACTGCGTAAAATCAATTGAACTTATTCACACACAAGCCTTGCTATATCAGCTGTCAAAACATATAATGACAACGTGACTTAAGTGTGAAGTTAGCTTTGAAAAAATACAATTAAATCCTCTGTCGGGAAAAAACGAAATTGCTTTTTGAACAACCCAATAGTTTAATATTGGGTTCATCGGCAAAGCCCAGATTGGAATTGTCGTATAGTTAGTCGTTCCTTTTCTTCATCTTCCTTTATGTTTACCGCCTAAGCGGTTTTGGCGGGCGAGCTCAATAAATTCCGTCAGGTATTTCTTCCTCTTGTTAACTAGCGCCAATTATAAACTCCTTCCTTCCTATAAGTCCTTCCCCTCTTGGCCTTACTATTCCTCTGCCACCAATAGCAGGTACCACATCGAATACTTTTAATGCTAAGTGTATCTGATCAAGTGCTAAATTTGGGACCTCCCATGTAAAAACAACTTTCAATGCAAAATGAAGCAAAGCCTTTCTTTACTTTGACTTATTCTTATCCAGGACTTAAGAAATTTCTCAGAACATCTCCTTCAGTCGTAGTTTTTTGCCACGCCTTCATTTCTCTGTGCATAATATGAGCTGAATTAATTTGAACTTCTTTACTAAAAAAACTCAAATTCCATATTTCGATACATCAGTTATCAAGAAGTTCTCTCCTAGCAGCTTCAGCAGTTCTCTGCCCATTTGGTGAGCTTGGTTATGCTGGAAGTGTTGCTAGAGTAACACAGCCCAGATTCAATTAGCACAAAATATGCCATTTTGATACACCCCTTGTAGAGCCATTGCTATTAGTCGAACCATCTTGATTTGGCTATGAACCTGCCTACGTTGTTTATTTTCTTTTCTGAAATTTCTTTAACTTAACTATCGTGAATTCCTCACGCTTTCTATGTCGTAGAGCACCCAGACTTGGGCACTCATACAGATAGTGAAAGATTGTTTCTTTAGATTTTTCTTGAAAGCAGCATCTGCATTTATTGTTGTACAGCCACCCCCATCTTCCTGCATTGTCCCCCCCAAGGCTAGTGGCGAGTTATTATTGACGTAATTCTGAATATATCTGCTTGTGGCTTTCTTAAAAACACGTCAGTTCTGGATTTGTTGAAATTGGGTAACGTATGTTTAGTTATTTTGCAGGTATCCGTGTTAGTTTATTTATCAACGGTCTGCTTCTGGAATAGCGAAAATATTTCTCTTTTGCGCACGGCATGGAGACAGCCTGTTTCTACCCTTACGGATTTGTTATAGGATGCCTCCTGCCTTGTAAGTTTATCAGCTTTCTCATTTCCTTCTATGTTCCAATGGTTAGATACTCAGAAGAGAGTTATATCTGTCGTGCGCGCTAAAGCGTTACGTTCTTCTTTACATTGTTTGACGGTTTGTGAATTAGTTATAGGTGACTTTAGTAAAGCTAAGATGACTGCTTGACTATTAGAAAAAATCAACTTCAGATAGTTGTTGTGGATAGTTTATAATTTTCTTGCAAACTTTCTTTAACCCGAGAACTTCTGCTTGGAAAATACTATTCCAGTTCCCCCGGGCGAAAAGACTTGGAAGTTTCGAGGTCTTTCGAATATACACCATCTTCGATCGGTCAGTATAAAGTGCAATTGTGTTTTCTTTGACTGTTGAATTCAAATCCCATTCCTTTCGCTTGGCGAACTTTACCTTGATATCTATTCTAAAGTCTAGGGTAGCGGTAGTAAAATCTGATGAGTTGCTGGTAAGCCTTTGGGTGTCACTTAAAATAACACTATTACCAAACATCCTAGCATTCCAGAAAAATTCTCGTTTAATTCCCAAAGGCGGTATTTTCTGGTAAGCTTATATCGGTATACTTTTGATAAATAACTTTCCCGACTTTAATAGATTTTGCTTTTGAATCGATAAATCCTAACTTTCATTTACAAATTTCATATACAATACTTTATTAAACTTTTAGTGAGACGTTTGTCTACGAATTATTAATAGTGAAAATATCGCATTAGGACCAATAAAATTAGTGCTTAACAAGAAGAGAGTAAAGTCAACGCTTTTTATTTTGTCAAAAGTCCAAAAATATGCTTTAAAAATCATTCGTTTTTTCTGACACATCGAGAACAGATTTATTCTTTTAAAGATCCTCTAGAAGTGCTCTCATACTTCTTCTTTTTCTACATTCCCATACTTACCGCTATTTAAATTCCTTTATGCCTGCAGTTATGTATGGGCATATTTTAGGTAAAAACAGCTTTAAAATGTTGAAGTTTGTACTCTTCCTTAAACTTCTTTAACTAAAGCTAAGCCGGCTCCCTGCATGGAGTAATAGAACAAAAGTCAAATATTTTATGACAATGTTAGCTTGCTAAATGAATTCGAGTTCCACCGACAGACGTGAGTTAAAGTGTACAAATGCGTTGTTCGGTATGTGTAAATATCTGCACCTGCCGGGCGTATGAGTAACCTGAAGCAATTAAAGCTTTGCATGGCCAGCAAGAAAAGTATGTAATAACAATCGAAACACGACTAGAGAAACGTAAAGCAAATACCATGGCATGGAAGAGATATCACCAAAGAGAAAGGCAGTCGCGCGCGCATAATGCAAGGCACACTCTCAAACCAGTGTTGCCAATTTAGCGACTTTGTCGCCAGAATTGACGACTTTTGCTTGAGTCTTGGCGACAAAAAAAAAGTTTTGACGACAAAAATTATTTAGCGATTTATCTGGCGACTTTTGATTACCCGTGAATGCCCTTTACCTTCCATACTCTAGAGTAACAATTTACTGACTATAGATAAAATAACGCAATCCGTCGCCATTTTTTTCATATGAAAATTTTCGAAATTCCGTACGTACAACGATAACTACATTTATACAAATTAACAAGCAGTTTAAATTTTTAATTCCAGATGATCCGTTTTTGAGTAATCGATGCGACCTTGGAGGAGGAAACACTCCACGAGATTGTTTATAACTTTTTTTATAAATTATTATTTTTCCATTAAAATTTAGGATGACAGTCTTTAATGGACATTTAATAAAATAAAGAATCCGATCCACAAGCTCCTTCATTTTCCCCCTAAAAAAAATCACTTATTTCTTTGGCTGTCACAGTGGTGTTCCCCCTTGAAGCGTAGCTTTTTTATGCCACTTTTTCTTTACTATGCTTAAATATATTTTATAAATCCATTTCAAGACTTTAATTAATATAATATAGTAAATTGTTATATGATTTGCCTGGTTTTATTATAAAAGCGTAATAGTTAATATTATTAATTGTATAAATTTTCAAATTTCCATTAGAATCCAGTACTGGATCAACTTCGTAAATAACTTTTTCAACATTGCTTGAATCACTCATGCTTTCCAATGATATTTTAAAGATACGAATGTTTTTCAGACACAAATTAACAAAGCGTTAGAAAATTTAGTAGATTTATCGAATCATAATAAAAAAAAAGTATTTCAGGAGATTGAAACTAACTTCCGTGTTGATCTCAAATTTCAGTAGAGTTGGTATTACTGGTTTAATTATTATTCATCTAAAAATTTTAAGTCCGCAGCTGGCCTCTTGTGCACCTCTCAGAATGAAATTTAGGATCCGCCCCTGATGGAGTTAGCGACTTTCTAGCGACTTTTGATATTGGCCCTAGCGACTCAGATTTATTGGCGTTGGCAACACTGTCTCAAACACATATCTAGTCGCAAATACACAAAGGCGGCGGCCAATGGACATTGATGGCTCAGCGTACCAGCGTAAGGACAGATCAGCAAATTCGAAAAAAAATGGAAAAAATGTATGTACATGCGTAAGTGTACGTACAATAAGAGTGTGTATACAATACAAAAACTTAGCAAATCAAGGAATGAATGAGTGGGTAGGGAGCCTTGAGCAAAGGATTGTTGCACCAACAATTTTAGAAAACTGCGACCGGAGGCAGGCCACCGTTGGCATTGCTGTTGATTGACGTGCTTTTTGCTGATGCGCGTCACTTGATTGGTTTGTGTCTACAGGTACACAAAGCTATGCCAAGCGGGCGGTGAGTGCCATCCTGGTTACCGGTCTGACTGTCGACCTGCCTGCCTGCCTGCAAGTATTGATAAGGCGCTTGAGCACACAGCGAAAAAAGTTCGCTGGCTGGCTGGCTGATTCGTCGGTTAAGTGCCTATGTCTAATGGCAGGGTGTCTAGTCAGAGCAAAATTCAAAAGAAAGGGTTAGGTGATCACATGTACGTTCAACCAAATCTCACGCCCCACCGTCGACGCCGATGTCGTTAGTTCAATATGTGCGTGAATTTTGAATTTTTCATAGCTACGCGCGGTTATTTTTTATATTGAAAGCTAAAAGTTGCGGTGATTGGTTTGTAGCTGCCTCACGCATCCATATAACTGTACATATACCTTTGTTTAACTACTCTGCATTGGCATATCGGGGCGAAAATGCTGGCAAAAAATTTCGCCAGTAGCCAGTTATGATTTTATTACATCGCTAAAGGCGATTACTCATACCTGGCCGCTTGTATATATTAAAAGGCTGTAGCTGTACTCGGCAGCTTTAACTTATTTATGCAACGCGCAAGAATCTAGTTTTATTTTCTGTCTAAGTTTTTACATAAAACGCCGAAATTTAGTATGCACGGCTAGAAGTTGTAAAAATATTAAAGTAAGCAAATTTTCTTAAAAATCAGTTGTAGAATAATAAAATATGAATAATGTTAAAATTATCTTAACGGTTTTGCAAGGATAATTGTTGCCAAGCTCTCTATTTGTTTGTTTTTATGAGGGTTGCTATTTATATTTCTAGCCTGAAAATGGAAAAATGTTTATTCGGGGTTGAAAATGATTTTATTGCTTGTCAAAATATTCGCCATGATGATCAGAACACTTCTGCATTCATTTGAATCAAATTTCGAAGCACTTGGCACAGACGCGTTTTCATGGAATTTTTACCTCAAGGTGATCATGCAAAATTTTATTGTTGCTCATAATTTATACTACTGCTCCAGGATGCCTCAATTTCACGGTATGTTGCATTACGATGCTCAATCAACCAATTCGCACAGCATCGATAGTTTCTGACACAACGACTGATTGGAATTCGTTGGTGAGCAAATAGCGGCCATTAAAAAATTCATTGTATGAGTTTTTTACGGTGCTAAGGGATGTTGCTTAGTCGCCGTATAACGATTTTAGTTCATCGATGCATTCTTGCCTTCTTAATCCACGTTGAAAATTATGACATTTTTTTTTAAGTTTTTTTGTCGAGTTATAAACAACACTAAAATGGCTCACACATCAAAACGTTCTGAGTGCATTTATGATACAATATAATATGAGAAACTTTCCAATAAAAATGTCAAATGGCGCTTGACAATATTTGAAGTATCCAAGATCAGAAATATCAATAGCAACAGTCATAAAAGATCGCAAGGAAGGATTTTTTCATCGAATGCAATTCTCACACTGGCTTCAGCTACAGATATGCGAGGTTCGTTTGAAAAGTCCAAGCAAAAATAAGAACTACTTACTAGACGACCTCGGTAGTCTAGCGTAAGTGCACTAGCCTGCTATCCCAGAGGTTGTGGGTTCGAATTCCACGTAAAGCAAGGGCCTCGTACTTTTCCAAATTTACCTACTTTCCCTGTTTCTAAAACAAAACAAAAATGCCTCCAATTCCATTCCTCAACCCCAAAACTTATGCTTTCCATCCTCTTTCCGCAAATAGTCTGCGCATTATTTGAACTGTGGCTGCTTAAGCAAGCAAAAAAACGACACATAGTTACACATTGTATCAGTAGCGCCAGCAAGAGGAAGCGGGTGACTTCGTTAATAGCGCAGACACACAAAATTTAGTTAAGTCTTCAACCATCTGTGTGATCCTTCTGGCCAAACAATGTAAAGCACAGATGGCGTTCCAAGCAGTAAAAAGGCGTTGTTCCTAAGCAACGATAGGTGGGCATTCCCACTACTTAGAACTGATTAACGAAACCAACGCAAGACTGAGACTTTTCGAGGCCCTATGCTTGGTTCTTTAAGTAGATAATAATATACAATACCAACCTCTTAAAGCATACTCACGACTAAATCTGTTCGAGTATGGAAGCTTTGAGAATCTGGTAAATCTATGAGAATCTGGTAAACAACAAAAAAACGAGGGATGTTCTGTTCTCACTGCGAGAACATTTCGTTCTTATAAAGATGCCTTCTTGAACTTTTAATTGAAGGAGCTAGAGGTCTTGTATAATTCTTTACTTATGAAAGTAAAATTCAAAGGTGATAATCGGTAAAGGCAACCTATCGGCTTTGAGACCATACCCTTTTTACTCAAATGCCTCTATTCAAAATTGACGAGTTGTTTACTTTAAGTTTTTGGGATGAAAAGTTCAAATAAATCTACTTTTGTATCCCGTCCATTCAATAACTATACAGGGGCGTGGTCACAAATTTTGGCAATTTGTTTGTTTCTTAGTTGATTTGAAGGTGTATCTATTAAAGGTGGTATCGGTAAGTAAGCTGAATGGTTTTTTTTCTCCGTGTTCATGTAGCTGTCAGCCCAGAACGAAGCAAGGCGAATTCGTTCTTTGTTTTCTACTTGGTCAGTACCGAGGCGAATCTATTAAAGATGGTGTTGGTAAATCAGCTGATTTGTTTTGCTTTGTCTTTCGCCGTATCCATGTGGCTGTCAGCCCAGAATGAAGCAAGGCGAATTCGTTCTTTGTTTTCTACTTGGTCAGTACCAAGGCGAACCTATTAAAGATGGTGTTGGTAAATCAGCTGATTTGTTTTGCTTTGTCTTTCGCCATATCCATGTGGCTGTCAGCTCAGAAGTCTAGTTTCTCAATACTTTACTTTGGCAATCAAACGTACAGAACAGTGTTGTTGGTCTAGTGCCACCACCTTTAATAAATGCGCCTTGGCCAGTACTGTGGCTTAATAATCAAACGTACAAAACGTTGTTGTTGGTAATAAATGCGCTTTTTTGATTTTCATAATTTTTTTATGAAAATATCGTTCATTCTCCTACAAAAACCATGTAAGGACATCCAAGTTTAAAATTAAAATAAAAGTAAACAATCAATAAATTTTCATCAGAATTTCAAAAGAATTATTTTTTTGGGACTTTTAGAAAAATTTCGCGTATGCAGAGTTGCATCCATTTGAATTTTGCTGGAGCTCTTGCGCCTTTTCTCCATAAAATGAATGCTCAAAATTTTTTTTATATCGAATAAATAATCGAATAATCACTTAAAACTGCGGTAGTTGTTTTGACGAGCGAGGCTAATTATCACCTACGTCTCACCACAGCTGGTAGGGTGCGTCTACATTCAGTTTAGCATACAAATTCGGTCTAGACCTAATTTGAAGGTCTTAAAAATCTTTTCTTAAACTTAAATCTAAATCTACCATTCAGAAGTGTACAGCTTCGAATCTACGGGTATGAAACACCTTCACTGAAAAAAAATGCTTTTAATAGCGGTCGTCCCTTGACAGGCATTGGTTAACTGTCTTATACAAACATTTTCGAGATAGCGCTTTTCATGCCTTCCATTTGTTCAAAGCCTTAAGAGCTCACACATCGATCTATAGTATACCAGTGGCGCATACCTGGTTTAAGGTTGAGTGTTAGTTCCAGTATCACAATGGAAGGGCACTTATCATGTTTGAAGAATATGAATCCATATATTGCCAGTATTATTACCAAGTTAAATAAACTTAATTAACATTGACGAGTTGATTGTGCGAATTTTTTTCGGCCAAATATGAGCTATTTTCAGCTTCACCATTTTTTGTTTTTTTTTTTTGTTTTTGCAAATATGGCAGAATAAATAAGAATTAAAAAAGAGGCAGCAGTCAGTGTTTGTTCTTCAATTAAAAAATAACAAAATTCCATGCCAACTTTCGAGAGAGGAGAACTTCCCGCATGCTGATGTCTACAATGCGTGGGCACATGAAAGTCCTTAACCCGCCATTATAATAATTTTTTTCGTAGTTTTTTCTATTCACATTGGCAAATGCGAGTAAATTTTTTGACATACGACACAGCGCAAAAGGCAAACGTTATTGTAAAACTAAATTAAGATTGAAATGTAAAACTGAAAACGTTTTACACAATTACAATGTATCAATCCCAAATGAACAAACATACATCAGCACACCTACACATACAAGTGCCACCATACAAACGCAAGTGCATAAAGAATAGCTGATGGATGAATGGGTTTCAGAGAGGCAAAAATGCGATGAGTGGGTTTCTGGAATGCCCTCTGGCATGAGGGCTGGCTCCTGCCATACGAATGGCGTCGCGCGACTGACTGTTGGCGGTTGAATGAATGTTTCGAAATGTCGAAATGATGGAGGTGAGTAGTTAAAAAGCCTGCATCCTGGCCACTTTCGATATCGATGAATTGCACGCTATTGAAGTAGAACGAGCTGAAGATTCGATTTCGCGCCGAATTGGCCATAGAAGGGTTATTGTGGGACGGAAGAGCGCCGGCTGCAACTAACTGCTAACTGCCAACTGCTTAATCGTACACCAAAAAGCACTACGTTAACGAGGGCGAGTGGCTTAAAAATCGGAATAGCTCCAAAAATACAATATTTCTTTGTCCATTTGTCCATTTTTTTCTTTGTTTTTCAGTCGCATTGTTCGTTGCTTGGAATCATTCGACTGCATAACTTACAAATCCGTTTGGTTTGCATATGAGCTGGCTATGAAGTGGCGTACAGTTGTTGTTGTTGTAGAACACAACAAACATGCGTGCTGCTGGCAATAAGTTTTGCACTCACTACCCAATCTATTTCTCTTCAAATCGAACTGCTCGAATTGGTGTGACTGCCTGCCGGCCTTCCTGCCTTCTGCCAACTTGGCTGGTACAACGGGTCGTATGAATTTTGTATTTCGTTTAGATATGTACATATGTATGTAAGTACATTGAACGCTTTTGTTATGCTTGCAAATCAAAGAGAAAACACACACACTCATGCCATCTGGTACATAGAAATATTGAATAGAAAAGAATTAAAAAAATGGCAGTCAATGTATGGAAATTTGAAGGGCAGCGAAAAGTTAAAATAAAATAAAACACAACAAATTGTCTTTATTCAATGGCAAATCCAATGATGTGCGCTTGGACGGATTTTGACAGTTCGTCAGCCGATGTGTCAAGCTGAAGCAATCACTCACACACGCAAAAACGGAAAACCCACACACACGCACTCAATATCGGTTGGCACTCTGTTAGCTGCTATCGCTTGTTACAGGCTGTTGGCCAGAATGCTGCTGCAGCGTGCGCCTTTCCGGTATTGAAAAGCCATAATATCCTTCATTTTTCTGTGTATTCAAAAAATTTCCTATCACTGCGTCTTGTATAGCCTTCGTATGTATGGATGTAGCTCGTGAGCTCGCAAATTCATTGCTGCTCTAATCGCAATGGTTGGCGCGGCTGATTTAGTCTTCGTTGGCTGTTGTAGGCTCGTCTCTAATTTAAACCCTTTCCCCCTAACAGGCCATTCGATTTGCGTGAGGATGAGGTGTATGAGCATTGAAATGGTTTGATGAAAAGTGGATAGTGCCTTCATTCATTTCATGTTTTGACTTGCTACATAAATATTTTTTCACTGCTAATAAACATTCTTCGTTGGGATTTGTAGGTGTGGCAGGCATTTTGTGAATAGGTACTTATGTGGGGAAAAATGCTTTAACGAGAGATTTAAATTTTTATTGCGTAATGGAAGTATTTTCAGTACACTTCGAATTTAATTTTGGTTGCGCATTGCGGATCAGGTTATTGAAAATCGGATACGATGTGGATATACACTAGAGCTCTCAATTTTGCTCGCACATTTTCGATCAGCCCGCGCAACGTGCGCGGGACATCTGCTTGATGCTCATAACTCGAAAATTTTCGACCGCAGGCGCGGTTACATCAACCTTTTTGGAGTTATTCGAGGAATAATTTTGATTATTTTAACATTTTGTCAGCACTTTTTTGAAATTCTACAAAATATCAAGAATGATAAAAACAAGATTGCGCTCATCAGAAAGTGCGTGACGTCTCATTAGTATAGTTGTGCAGTGTTGCTAATCCTTTGCTCTTCGCAATAAATTTAGTGCTTTTTTATATCCAAAATGCGATAATTTTTGAGTTTGGTGTTTGTTTCTTTTTTAATTTAAAGCTACTAAAATTTAAAAAAAATTGTATAATTAAAAAACATGACTTAAATGGCCACTATTGCATTTAAAGCTTGTACTGGAAGATTTCAGTGCTCTTTAAAATTTGTTGATTCTTATAAAATTTAATATTTTGAAAGTGTAAATCTAATTGTTTGCTCCTTTTGAGGTAACGCAAGAATTTTGGATCTTCTCTCTCAACATTTAAAACCTTTTTATAAATTTTGAAAAGCCCTGGAATTTACGCAATATGAATTAAAGATACTCCATAGAGATTTATTCATAGTAAAAATAAAAAAAATTGCAGATAATACTGAAGAAATCATAACGATCTTTTTGAAAAATGAGTACCCTATCTTGTTACATAACCTCAAATATAGCAAAAAAGTTCGAAAACAAATTCTTTTAACATAAGTTTTAAATACAAAGATGGATTTTAAAACTCTGTTTTTCAATACATTCCATTTTACATAATCACAACACATTTGGTTTAAAAACGCACACAGTAAAGACAATTTGTCATGCATACAAAGTTCTTCAAGTAATTCAATAAAAATTTGGTATTTTCTTTTCTTTGAATGGGAATTTTAGTTCCTTTTTATATCCAAAACTAGGCAACACTGCAGTTGCGAGAGAGAAATTTGACTGGTCGAAAGAGAAGAAGAAGAACAAACTTGGAAAAAAATTTAAATAAAGCGAAGATATACACACAAATATGATAATTACAAACACCAACAATAAACGTAATCGCCGACAATGTGACCAGATGGACTAAAAAATATATATATTTTACAGAATCATAAACATCACAGTTTAATTTAAAGAGGCTAAAAATATGTCATGAAATAAGAACTAAAACTCCGCTAGCGAACAAAAAAAATACTAAATCAAGTGACGAAATAGTTAATCTGGTCACACTGATCACCGATTGCACAAAGGTGACGTTACGGAAATAAGCCTCTCCTTTTCGGCAAGTCTTAGCAAGTGGCAAATAGATGAAGCAAGTGGTACAAATGAACATATCTTGGAAACGCGGCAAGAGAGCTACCTTAAATTATATGTATGGGTAAGGCAGTGCGGCCATACTCACTAGGGCCATATCTTACTCGATAACTTTGTGGTTCCTTTCGCATGCAAATTTTTCGTCAAGTTAGTCGAGCATAGAAATTGAGAGCGGGGAAATGGCGAATAGAAGAGGCGTATTGTTAAATGCGCTGAGAGCAAAGTAACGGTACCACAATGGGCTCCACCTCATTATCCACTCCATCGTGAAAAATTATTTCTACATAACGCTAGCGTCTTTGGAAAATTTAAGAAATGCTGACAAATAAAATTGACAACTTTTGTTAAGCTACTCAAATCAAAGACTTGAAAATTTCAAGCAAACATTTGAGCTGTTGAGCAATGAACGATTTTCGAGCGAATATATATATATTAGGGCGGGTCGATTTAAAAATCGCTCATTGCTCTGTGAAAATCGTATTCTAGGGATCAAAATAAGAAACTTTGCCGAAGGAACCACGCCTCTAAAACGAATTCTGATGTCCCACTATTTTTGGCCTTTACATGAAAAAATCAGCTAAATGGCTATGTTTTTTCTTTATTTTTATTTATTTATAATAATATCTATTTTTTCTCTTAAGAAATTTATTTAGTCAGAACATATGTAAATGAAAAAATTAATTTAAGTGAGTTATAGAAAAGAAACTAAAAAGTTCGACCCAAATTGGGGGACATCAGAATTCGTGTTAGAGGTATGGGTCATTCGGCAAAGTTTCTTATTTTGATTCCTAGAATATGATTTTCACAGAGCAATGGGCGATTTTTTTTGCCTCCCCACAAATCGACCAGGCCTAATATATTATATATACATTAATAACAGGCAAGATTCGTGCATCAGGCAAACGGAACTACTCTGGGCTTAAGCAGGATATGCCAGGTAGAGATATCTAATAAAGGAAAATGAATCTCGAAAATTCTCAGCCTAAGTGATTTTCTTCGGGCGTTGATTTTCTAGAACGTTCTCAGCCCAATTGATTTTCTTCGGTTTTAGAGCTTAGAAACTTCTCAACACATGTCATTTTCCTCGGCTTTATATGGATGGCAGCGAACTGAAGAATAGAGTGGTTCTGTCTACCAGACCATTGCAGTATTTCTCAAATACAACCGGCAATACAGGAAACTGCTGATTGTGTAAAATCAAGAGTGGTCAGAGTTAATAAGAGCTTCATATTTTCAAAAAGCCAATTTGTGATGAAGCTACTTAACTCTGCAGCAAAAAACTTCAAAACTTCACAGCGACATACTAGGCGATGAGGCGTCGAAAAACCTTCACACACCTACTTTCTTCCGCACTCTGCTAAGTTAACGATATACCAATTGCTCTGATGGTGGTCTTGGTCCATGTATTATCCAAGTTTGACCAACTACGGGCTGAAGAATGCCGAGAGAGCCTATTGGCAGCAGCCTCAATTTAACCTAACTCTGTCGCTACTACAACATTTTCTCTCATTACACGCACTGGCCACTAAAAATCAGCTCACCTCCCTCTATTCATATATGCATCTCTGTAAGCTCACACCCTTTCAAAGTTTTTGACAGGTAAAACTCGAAATAACAATTTCAACTGTCAATTTCAAGCAAACACAACTACACCTACAACCAGATACACGCGTATGTACAGTGTGTGAGTATGCATGTTTGCTTTCACAAAACTCTTGCCTCAATATTGTTATGCCTTTTTCAGAAAAACAATTTTGTCGCATGGTCTAAACTCTTGCCTCATCATGTATTACTACTGCTATTGTTATTATTGTTGTTGTTGTAGTTGCTGTGCCCTTGTCTCGCTGTGAAAATTGTGTAGCATTACAGCATGTCTGTTACCTTTTTGACATTTGATTGAGATTTGTTATCGGCGGCGCATTCATCAATGATAGATGCGTCCAAACGATTGGGAGCGAGGCGAAAGTATTGGGCGTAGGGGGAGGGAAATAAAAATTGCGCACAAACAGGCAGGCACGTTGGTAAGTTGGCAGAGGAAACAGAGGGCAAGTGGCGGCGGTTGTTGGTTAGTGGCACCAAACGACTAACTGCCTAGCAGCCGCAACATTTGTGCGCTGACGAGCCTTATTTAACATTTTTTTTTTATTCGTTTTAATTTTTTCTTGCTATTTTGTCAGTTCAATTCAGTTTGGTCAAAACGCATGGCTGAACAGCTGTGTGTATACATATATAATATGCCGATATGCAGAAGTGTGTGTGTGTGCTTGTGTTGATGGCATGCTAATGCCGTTCGCCGGTGACATTTTCCTGCGAATTGTCGCACATTCGAGCTACATCACACATCCACCTACTTCCATTCGCACGCACACATAAACACGATTACACTCACACCCATGCAGGCGTCAGCAGTGAGCCAAACTTTGGCGAGGACACCAACCGGCTGTTCGATACTTCCTGTGCGTTTGAAGATAGTCCTGCTCTTCCTTTCTTGCACCGCATTCTCCGCCATATCTTTAGGCCAGCCACTTGTGTCGCTTCGGTATTCATTGTCGCTAACAACGCGTCAATGTCAGCCAACTGTTGTATACCGTTATTATTTGGACCAGGTTTTTGTTTTTTATATTTTGTTTGTTTTCGTGCCTTGGTCCATCGACCAGCAGCAACCAAAATATCGCAACGTTCCAAAGGCAGAAAAACCATTCAAATACGTCCAGCAACATTCGCGGCGTCAAGTGTGTGCGTGTGGGTGTAATTTTTTTTATTATTTATTTGCCTTCTGTTTTTCTGTACTCATTTGTAACGTTATTGTTGTCCATTTGTGTTTTTGTTTATTTTTTTTACATATATACTTTTTAATTTTTGCTGACAACGCGTTGCATGATTCCAGCTTCAACCCACAATGTGCACGCATCCCACCACACCAGCTGGGATTGTGAATTGTTGGCGGAAGTAGAAAGAATGCTGGGGCAGACATACGTGTACATACATATATACGAGTATAGCTCCAGTTATTGTTTCTGCCCTGCAAGCCTCCAGCTGCGACACAAGCGAACATCCTTGCAACACAGGTTTAAATGTATGTATGTTCCTCGTCGCATAGCTGGCTGTCGCACTGATAAGCACAAGTCACAAGCAATACTACAGTACACCACTCGCCTCGGTCAACAACAATGCACGGCATACCTGGTAAAATTTCCATCAGTCACATTCGTAACAATTCGCGCCGTCTTCGTAGTATGAGTAAACTCGTATGTATGAATGTATGAGTGTATGCATGTGAAGTTATTTCTATTTTATGTACTAAAGTGCGTGGTCAAATGAAATAAAGTTGAGAAATCTACGCGAATCGCGTTAGACAGGTGAACAACGCTAATTTAGCAAAAAATGCATACATATTTACAATATTTATGTTTATATTTTAAAGTATCATAAAATGATCAAATAATTTTCCAAATCCTTGCTGTCGCATACTCGTTCTACATGAGTAATAGGTTGAACGATATTCGCCTTAATCGTCGCCATCATCTCACAGATCGCCCGCATACGAGTATGATGATCTTTCACAAGATTCTACAAAATGCAGCGGGTGCTACTTTCAAATACGAGGCGGAAATTTGAAAGAAAGCTAACACAATTCAACCTACTGAATGGACAGATACTCAATCAATCTGGCTCCGCTCATTGTGGCTAAAATCTCTTTTTCAGCAAGATTTTCGAAAAAAAACATTGACCAATAATCCATCACTCTAAAATGACCACCAAAATGTCATAATCTGTAGATAAATTGGGTTTGAGCAATAATGTGAGAGGAAACCGAAATAAGAATGAAAATCTTATGTTTTTTTCGGCCACATTTACTATACATTTTTCCATATTTTCCAATACGATCTCTAAAACCTGAACTGATTAGTGATAATATAGCAGATAAATTGGCGTAAATGAGTAATCCAAGAACATTACGCTAAATTCAGTTTTATAGATAATGAACTGTTAGTATAATGAAGTCTAAGTTTAAAGGCAAAAATTGCTTTCTTTTTAATACGATTGTTAAGCATTTTCGTCCATATAAAAGACTTTCAAATATACGCTTTATGAAAAAAATCATAATATCGTAAAAAAAATTGTCAGAAATCCACACGACTTTTGAACGACTTCAACTTACACTTTCTTGAACTAGAATTTAATTGGCTTTAAAACTGCATATCCAATATCATATCTTCTTTAGAAGATTTTATCTTATTTAGAAGATTTTAGTTACACATTTGAAAAATTGTATGACAGTATTTTGAGGAGCCGACTCCGAACGGCAGATATTTTTATGAGGACCTTTTTCATGGCAGAAATACACTCGGAGGTTTGCCATTGCCTGTCGAGAGGCGACCGCTATTAGAAAAATGTTTTTCTTAATTTTGGTGTTTCACATTCTCTCTCGACCTTTCTAACTCAAGTACACTTTAAGATATAGCACACAAGCCACCACTCTTTCCACCTTCCATATAATAGTGATTATCAAGAGGGCCAATATGTAGATTTTTCCCTAAAGTGGCGCAAAATTAAATAATTAATTTAATTTTTGAGTAAATTTTTTACTAAATAAAGAAAAACTTTTGAGTAATGAAATAGAACACGGTTTACATAGAACTCGCTTTTGTCCAAGTTTATTCGTTCCTATACTTCTTTCTAGAAACAAATTTCAGTGTTTGTACCTACGTACATATTAACATACCGATTAGAATCACTGCTCTAAATGCACTTTTTACTAGCAGAAGGTCAACCAACTTTCATTGACTGCATTTTGCTGCTACAACCCTAAATATCAAGAAGAAAAGTTTCATAAGAGTAGATTTACGAAGTGATAGGTATGAAGTCATAAACACCACCAACAAGTACTCACATACAACTTGCCACTTTCTGCATTACTTACTATCTTATTGCTGCCCGAACAACAAAACTAGAATAAGCACAACCAGCAATGACTTGTAAATTGTGTAGATATCATTAACCCTCCGATGTTCATATGGGTCTGGCCAGACCCATTCGATCTTTAAATGTATGTAGATCTTTTATTTTTAATATCTGAGGCTTCTTAGTCCATGACTTCCTAAAATGTAGTGTGCTAAACACAATGAAGTGGCAAAATTAAGATTTTTGCTATATTTGTTGTAAAAATAATAATTTTAAACTAATTTCGTTAATTAAGCTCACATGGGTCTGCGCAGACCCATATAAGCTTCTCATGTAAATTGGTTAATCGTTAGGTGTAAACAACTAAACTGTTAGCGGAGGCAGCGGCAGAGATAATTTTTTAGTTGACATTTGAAAATTAAAGTGAACACGTGTTATTTTATTAGTGGGAAGTGTTTTTTTAAATAAAATGGAACAAGTAAATATGGATGAAGTTGATGTGACGACGCGTTTGCTTCGTAAGCTAAGTGCAGCAAATGTGAGTTCGGAAGAACGTCAGCGACTTCAGGCACAAATTGAAGAAATTATGGGACAGGAGTCCGATCCATTTGAAACAAATGGCGACGTAGAAGATGATGAATATTTTCCAGATGAAGATGACTTCGGTGAAGCATCAGATATAGAACAGGAAATCGAGTTAGAGGCTGTTCTGGATGAAAACCATGATGTATCGAGGATTTGTATAGAGAAGCTATCGCCCTTCAGGCTTCAACCTCAATGGAATCATGCAGCACATCTATTACCCAGGGCCTTATATACAGGTCGAAAGATGGTAAGATGTGGAATTCAAATCCTCCACCACCTGGAAGGCCTCATTGTCACAATGTTACAACTTTTACTCGTAAAGGGCCACTGAAATCGTAAGTATCATTGTACGGGAAACCAACAGAAAAGCCGTTGAAGCGTTTCGTCTATGGAATGAAAAGCATCCCAGTAATAAACAGCGTTCTTGGGTAATGACTAACGAAGACGAAATGTATCCCTTTTTTGGGATGCTACTTATTGCTGGTGTATTCCACTCGAATTCTCAGCCAGCGAAAGAATTGTGGGCCAGTTACAATATGCCAATTTATAAGGCCACTATGTCATTGAATCGGTTCAAGAGCTTAACTACTTTCATCCGTTTCGATAACAGTGGTACTCGTGCTGAGAGGTTGAAGCAAAGCAAATCTGCTGCCCTGGACGATGTATGGCTCATGCTGATGGCCAATTTAGAGAAAGCATACACTCCGGAGTGTCATGTAACCGTCGATGAACAGTTATTTCCATATCGTGGGCGCACTCGATTCACCCAATATATTCCGAGTAAGCCGGCAAAATATGGCATGAAAGTGTGGTGGATTTGTGACTCTGTTTCAAACTACCCTTTGAAAAGTATAATTTATACCGGAAAACCACCAGGTGGTCAGCGAGAAACGAATCAAGAGAAACGGGTCGTCATGAAATTGATGGAAAATTATATGGACAGCGGTAGAACTGTTTATGCTGACAATTTTTTTTCAACATACAACTTGGCAGAAATGTTGATGGATCGTAGAGTGGCTTTCGTCGATGCCGTAAGAAAAAATAAGACTTTCATTCCGCATGAATTGCTTAACCCGAAGCGTGATGTTAAAGCACTTTATTTTGTTATCACAATAATAATATCGCTCTGTGCTCGTATATGGCAAAGCCGAAAAGCCAGTAATTATGTTATCCACTGCCCATTACCGTCAAAGCACCGATCCATTGAAAGGATTCAAGCCAGATAAAATTTTGGACTACAATAAATTTAAAGCGGGGGTAGATACAATGGATCAAATGTTGACTGGCTATTCGTGAAAACGCTCGACAAACCGTTGGCCACTGGCAATGTTTTATAATATGCTTGATATTGCCGGTTTGGCCTCATTCATCATCTATGACGAGCTGAATCCGGCAAAGCAGAGTGATAAGAGGCGCTCATTTATCATTGAATTGGCACGGCAGCAAGTTATCCCACATATGACGAAACGGGCGACTAACCCTTTAGTATGGAGGTTTGCTCATATAAGACAAGCAATGAATCTTTTCAATATCAAGGTGAGTATGAATTATATACACACCTACACATATCTCCGCGTATAAAGATATGTGTATGCATGTATCCATATTTATTAATTTAAAATAAATTATTTCGCTACTTTTAGGCACCGGAATCTTGTCCATCGATATCAGATGCAGCACAGCAACAATCATATGCTCAAGTTGCTTCAACACAGTCATCGTGCTACCATTGTGCTGCTTCTTCTTCGAAAAAGCGCCGTAAAACTCGTTATAACTGCAGCAAATGTAATCGTCCCATATGTCTTAATGAACATTCCATGCAACTATATAGTTGTAAACCCAATTGCTCTTCGTAATTAATACTAATCCGTTCAAATAAATAAATAAAATTATTTTTAAAACCGTATTTCTTACATTATTTGTATGGGTCTGGCCAGACCCTTATGATGCACTTACCGCATCATAAGGCACCGAACATCGGAGGGTTAAGAAAATATCAGCTCGCTTAGTTAAGCAGTTGCTTGATGGTCCTCAAGTCATGTGCAACGAAGTGTGAAGCCCACAATACAAAGTTTTTCTGCAATGTTATGAAATATACCCGTATGTTTGTATGTGTGAATGTGTCAGAAGCATATGAGAGTCAAAACGGTAAAAGAATAAAAACTAGCAGCAGAAAAAGAAGCGTGTAAATGACGTACCGACACCGCAGCGACATGGAAATAACACAAATTTTTGACCGGATGACTGACTAATGTTTTTTTTTTCAGAAATAAAAGGCGAAAAATAGTTAATTGTACAGCAAAATTCATAAGATGTACTTAGTTGTGTTTGCAGTTGGTTTACCAAAAAGTAATGAAGACGAGGTGGAAGGAGAAAATATGCATTTGTTTCTCATGTGCATACACCCTCGTAAATGTATAGCACACACTTATACATATATAATATATAATGTATTTATGTATGTTTGTATACAATTTGGAACCTTGAATGACAGAATCTTCTTGCTGCAGCAGACATGCTTTTAACTGCTTTTGATAAGCGTGGCATCGTGAAATTACTTTGAATTTTTGAAGTGAAAACTTCTTTAGAATCGTTGGGAGTGATTTGGGAAAAAGTGAAACGAAAAAAGCGACCCTCTTGGCTACGAAGCGTTATATTATATGTTGATATAAAGGTAGCGACGAACTAAATAAAAATAACTTTTATTTTTTCTTGTGATTCGAACCAAGGATTTTGGATCGGAAGATCACATTGCTAGTCGCTCGGCTACCGCGTCATGCTGTAGGTGCTGGCCTAAAAGTTATTTAGTTACGAAGCGTTGATGTTGATATTGATATAAACGTAGCGACGAACTAAATAACTTTTAGGCCAGCGCCGACAGCATGGCGCGGTAGCCGAGCGACTAGCAATGTGAGCTTCCGATCCAAAATCCTTGGTTCGAATCACAAGAAAAAAATTTTTTTTAAACAGATATTTTATTTTATTTTATGATATGTTTATGAGGAGCTTTTTTTCATGGCAGAAATACACTCGGTGTTTTGCCATTGCCTGCTGAGGGGTGAGCGCTTTTAGAAAAATAGTTTTCCTTAATTTTGGTGTTTTCACCGAGATTCGAACTGACGTTCTCTCTGTGAATTCTGAATAGCAGTCACGCACCAACCCATTCGGCTACGGCGTTTGTTTAATTTTACTGATGCAAAAATGAGGGAAAATATTTGAATAAAGTTTGCTTACTGTTTACACATTTTCCAAAGGTGACGGAGAACCAAAAAAAAAGTCGATTTTCAAACAAATACGAGTGCATATGTGTAATTGTATTAGAGTTTCGGTCACGCCCCAGCAAAACCTGCGTGCATATGTGTTTGTAACATTCAAGAAAATGTATTTGTGTTAGAGTTTCGGTCACGCAGGTTTTGCTGGGGACGCTCATAATAGCAAACGCGTGTGTATTTTTATATTCGTAAATATTTTCATTTTTAAATATTTACCGCAATTATGCCGAAAAACAATGCAGAAAAGTGTCGTGAATATCGACAGAAAAAAAAATCAATAAATAGCATCACGGAATTCATTCACGAAAATTTAATAAAGTATACACCAGAAGTATCGCGGATACTTAGAAAAGATTAGGATAAAGTTCCAATGATTTTAAGTGGCGATTTTAACGTAAATTTTGCATTAGACACAGCGGTTCCTTCAATTGACTTTCTCAATACAACATTCAATTTAAAAATGTGTAACAATCGCACTGAACCGACAACACGATCAAAAACAACAATTGACGCGGTATTTCAAAGATATGTTGACAACATCGAAACCAAAGCATTTGTATCATATTTTAGCTATCATAAGCCACTCGTATCATTTGTTGAAATTGAAAACATTGAGGATGAATAATAATAAAATGAAGAAAATAAAATATGAACTTTATAGCAATATTATAATGAACCTATAATTATCCCGCCCCTAATGCTGCTTTCGTCTCATTCTCTCTCAGTTTGTCTTACGGAAGGTTTCACTTCTATCCCGTCTAACCGTTAGACTGATATTTTTTTTTTTAAGACTGCTACATAATTTAGATTTACTTAGATGGTTTACTTAGAGAATGCTTGGATTTCGTTGGGCAAAAGATGTTTAATCGCCAAAAAAAAGTATCACATCACGGGAGCTGAGCGTAAAATGAGTAAATCGATATTTAAAGTTATCGACAATACTTGCTTTGCTTTTACTTTCCTATGCATTGCGATATTGTACGTGGGTAACCCTAAAAGTTTGCGGAAAAACATAGAAGAAGCACATATTTTACTAAAAAAAAAGTTGTATTACTTTTAAAAATATTTGCCTTCAATATATATCTACGCACTTTGCGTCCGAAAAAATCATTTATCGAAACATTTACTTCACTACGAAATAAATAACGGATATTTTTTTAAGAGCTAAGACGGACATCGAGTACGAATGAAAATATTGAACTCCTCGCTACAAGTTTACACGTTAATGTTCGTCAGTCCGTGCGCATGAGAACGGTTACGTTGGGACTTCTAAAAAATATTGTGCAAGAAATATTGAGGAAGGATCTTAAACTTCACACCTTCAAAATTCAAATCGTGCAAGCGTTTAAGCCCACTGTTATTTGGAGTGACGAATCCCATTTAAGTGTAAAAATGGAAGAACAAATAGGTCAACTAAAGGACAGAATCCACTACTAAAACCCACCACATCAAAAGCTGTTTCACAGACCCAAAGTCGAAGACATTTCTGCACTTGTCTTCTTTGTAGTATAGTATTTAGTTATAGAAATAAACTTTTATCATTAGTAGTTCTTTTTTAATTTAGCCTTTAATTCTTACTTTTGCCACCGGACACCCTGTATATCGTTGTTTGGAGTGTGGCCGAGCTCCTCTTCCTATTTATGGTATGCATCTTGATGTTTTTCCTCAAATGGAGGTACCAACAGTTCTACTATATGCAGCATCCCACCGGCAGATATTTTTTATAAGGAGATTTTTTCATGTTAGAAATGCATTCGAAGGTTTGCCGATGGGCTACCGCTATAAAAAAAAAAACTTTTCTATCAATTTCGTGTTTCGGACCCGCAGTGGGCTTCAAAGCCAAACTCTATAGAATAGTAGTCACATACAAACACCTTTCGGCTACTGCGTCAAGAGGTGACGTGCCTGACAGTTCCAACACAAACTAAAAACTTAAAATTAAAAACTCTTGGTTATACTAAAATTCTATGGGCTATAAAACTGTATGGTCGAAAGAATTCTACAAATTCTGTTTAAAATGTTTAAAGTTTTGAGGAAATTTTGTACAAACTTTGAAACTTTATTTAAGATGGTTTTTATTGTAGTACGAAGTATATTTTTATAAAAAATAGTGGCAATGCTGTACGAGTCAACGGCGGTAAGGCAAGTACTGCATTCCTGCTCAAAATATCTAGTAATCTTTCATTTTAAGCTTTACGAACATAAGCACGCACGCTTGAGACCACAAAAATACATTTAGTGTCTGCACTTTTGATGTTGTTGCTGTAATACCTAGTAGCCTTAATATTCTTTATACATTTTTGGTGGCTGCTGCTGAAGTGAGAATAATTTGGCTGGATATACCAACTTGACCAGGACAATAGCCAGGTGACATTCTAAACCAACTGATTTGAGTCCTGTTTTTGTTTTTTGTAAGGTTGCCACATCTGTGACTAACATTTCTACTAAAATTTTATCGTCACTACTTTTCAATTACTTTTACAATGCTGTCTTGAGTCAATCTACCTCTGCACTTGTTTTCGATTTTTTACTGTTTTAAAATGGATTTGAATTTTCTACAACGAGTTTGTATTAAATTTTGCGTTAAAAATGAATTGGAGCGAAAACCTGAGAAATGTTGGAAAACCTTTTCGGTAGTGATACTCTAAAGAAAACAGCCGACAGCCGCTTACGAGTGGCATGAATACTTCAGAAGTGATCGGGAGTCCATCGAGGATGACGAACGTAGTGGCCGTCGACATCAAAAACTGTTAAACACATCAATAAAGTGTAAGAAAAGATTATCAATAACCGCAAATTAACCATCAGATTTGGATTACCGAGGTGTTGCTGTAAAATTGGTCCCTGAATTTCATGAAAAAAGTAATGGGAAAAATCTAAGGTGGTTCTGATGGCTACACCGAAAATAGAGTTCCAGAAATGCTTTGAGAGTATCTAGTTCACGGGAGATAATATCACTTTTGAACAATAAACTTGTATTATGAATTTTCTGAAAATATTCCGGGAACTTTTTGTTCAAGTTGATATGTTAATATGACTTTAATCGCCGTAATTCTTAGCAATGCACTGCTAAAAAAATTATTTAAAAATATAATCATATGCTGCTGTTTACTCAAACTATAAAAAAAATTTAAGAGATTTCTGTACGCTTATATTAAAGATGTAAAATTACTGAAACGCCCCTTTAATTCAACTTCCAGACGTTTCCAACGTCCTTTACTTTTATTGTCTTTTCTAGCCACCTTCACACATTTCTTCAACTGATGTTATAATTGTTGTAATATTGAAGAAAATTTAAAAACAAACTACAAGAGTTGACTGCATAACTTACGAACTTAGAGATAATATCGCCTTACACACACTCATGCATATGCATGTAAGCAATTTTCATAATTCACATAATTCACGTAATGCCCATCTGTGTGTTTGTTCATAAGTAATGTTTTTGTTTAAGTTATGTGAACATCAGTCGCTTGGACTGCACATCTAATCAACCGTATTCTTCGCATTCCTTTTCATTTCCTTGCAACTTTTCAATGCTATTTTTATTCAACTCCACATGGTTTTCCTTTCTAATCTCTGCCATTTTTATGCAATGCCGCTTTGAAGTTGTATCATCATATTGCGATACGCGCCACAGGGCATCTACTACTTTTTTGCTGCTAGATGTGCATATCCCCTACTGTGATTATGGCCACAAATTTGGCAAGGTGCTGTCAAACGAGAAGAGTCTTTTCTTTCTGCAATTGATGAGTTGCATGGAGTGCAGGTTGAGTGATATTGCAGCACATCTGTGATTATTATTATTTGCATATGTAACGGCACATAAAAGGTGTGTGTGTGTGGTGTAATAAACAGTTGTTTGCACATTTGCGGGGAGTGATGCAATGTCGCGACATAGTACAGATTGAATATTTGAGTGCATCTGGCAGCTGCTGTAATGGGTGTGACATGATTTGTTTTCATTTTGTGTTATGCCTAAAGATTTAGGCAAAGAAAGAGGCAACTTGCTCGGATTAGAATGTATAGAAAAAGAAGGCAGGCCATTGTATTGGCAATTTCGTGTTATAAGAACTTATGCGACATGTTTGTAGGTATCTAAATATATTTTATTTTATGTACTCAGATTTAGCTCAATAGGAAAGAAATGTGTGTACTTGTTCATAATGCCAGAAAAGTTTGCATTTCGTAATGGAACAAAGAAATTATGGCATAATGCCGGTATCTGGCTTCCAGCCTACCTTATTTTAGATAAACCGCAAAGGCTTCATTGTAGTTAAGGTTAAGTAGGTAAGTAAGGCTCGATTAGGTGGGTTGGCTGGGCATGAAAATGAGTTCATGCGCTTGCCGCAGAGGTAGAGTGCGTTGCACAGGAAAGATTGCACACAGAAAGTGCTCGTCCTCAGCTCTATAGTATGCTGTGTTGTTGTTGAAATAGTTGAGTGTTTCTGTTGAAATAATCTTAATAAGCGAGTAGGCCGTTTTACTACCACTGTTCTCGTGTGGTGTCTTTGTTTTAGATTTCATTAATGTTTGAGATTTCATTAACTTGCTGTAAGAAAGGCTTATCGAAAGAGCGAATTCTTGCTCTAGCTACATCCGGACATTTGCATAAGTAGTGAAAGAGACTTTCTTTCACCCCTCCCCGCCTGACAGCTTTTGCTTTTGACCTGTAAGGGTTGCAGTAATACGTGAGGAGCTTGGGCGTCCTCTGGAGGTTGTACGATGGCCATGTTTTTCCTGTTGTGGTGTAGTGAACTGCTTCCACCTTCTTTCGGCTAAAGCATAGTAGCGTGAACCAATGAAAGTTTTTTTTGTGTCGAATGGGGTAGCAACTGTCACCGCCTCTGTTATGTCTAATGCTGAACCTTTCCTTGCTAGCTCATACGCTATCTCATCACCTTTTATATTCCTATGACCGGGAACCCATATCAGAGTGATTTCAAGCTACTAGCCAAGCAATTATATTTCCTCTCTACACTGTAAAACTAGTTTGGATGAAATGGCATTGAAATCTAAGGCCTCGATAGCTTTTTGACCGTCTGAAAAGACAGCTACTCTTGTACCAATTTATCTGTAGTGTTTAAGTGATTTGCATGCTTCTCTGATTTTTAATAGTTCTGCCTGAAGCACGCTGGCATAGTCAGAAACTCGCATTGATTTAGATACTCTGAGCGGCTCCAAATAAAAGCCAGCTCCACAACACAGTTCATCTTAGAACCTCTATAGTAGAAATCTTGCAGAAATCGTCATGCAGGACGCCATAGTGGCCCTATGCTTTTGGTATTCCTCTGCAAGTCGTATATTTATTTTTGGGATCCCCAGTAAGTTGCATTCATCGAGTGTTGGATACTTCCTACACATCCAGAATAGTTCACCCTCTGTTCCTCAAATTGTGAAAATATTCAACTCAGAGAAACTTGTACGCTTGAACTCGATTTCCAAGTGTTGCATCAGACTCAGTTCTCATTTAGTCTTCTGCTCTCTCGTTTGATACATTGCTATTAGAGCTCGGTGCTATAATGAATTGATGCTGCGCGGTCTAAAATATTTTAGAGATCTTCGACATTTATGGACAAATTTCGCGTTAGTCGATTTCGGCTTAAAATGTTAATCCGCTTACTGGCTTTACGCCATATAAATTGCTTCAATTGCTTAACTTCGGGGCTGAAAAGCATTGCGGTAGTCTGGAAGGTGAATTCCAAGGTGAATTTTAACTGTGTGGTGCTGATTGGAATCTCGTCATCAGATGCTTAGTTTCCTCTGCCAGTGAAATGAACGCCGATGTTAAGGTCGAACTCGTTTCTTTATTTCCTCTACACTAGCGGGTATCTCGAACCCCAGTCATGAGGTTTTAGGTTAGGTGAGATTGAGAGGGCACACTTGAACGAAAATCAAAAGGAGGAGGTTGGGGTGGATGTGTATTTGGTGAATATACCTGGCCGATTTCTGATTTACGGTGATGTCAGCCGCTTCGTACTACTAATGAAATTCTCTCTTAAAATCAATGCCTGCTATATCAGCAGGCGTAGGAAAAAGATGGAAACTCAGATCAGGGCAGTTAAGGAGATAGTGCTGAGATGATTTCCCCTCATCCTCCATACAGCTGACATGAAAAGGTCTCGAAGTAATGCCGAGTCCCATAGCATACATAATTTTACTTTTTGCGAACAATTAGCGGCCAGATGCTTGTGTTTCGATTTAAATGTTCCAAAAATGAAAAAAAATATTTTATTCAAATTTGCAGCGGAGTTTTAAATATCCTAGCATTTGGTGAAATATGTTCGTAAATAAAAAATGAGAATTCGATGCAATAATTCCATTGGGAAAATTGAGAGAACAAAATATCACACTTGGCAATAAAATCTTCTACTTAATGTGGATCCTTGAATATTTGTATATTCAGCTTAAACCATCTAAATTTCTGCTAAAACCACACGGAGATTTACTTGGTGAGCCTAAAAGTGCATATGTTTGTGTGCCGCATTCGTTTTTCTTGGAAACTTTTGTCAACATCACAACTTTTACTTTCACATTCAATATTGCTGCGGTGGCATGTTGATGACGCAGAGCAGAATTGAAGCAGAATCACTGCGTCCCTGAAAACCTGAAGTGTGCAAGCGACCTCATACATATTCAAGCACACTGCTAGCACTAGTTAGGAAAAGAAAAACAACAACTGCGTTGCCAAATAAAACAATAAATTCGTGTTGAAAGTTCTTTCTAAACTAACCATTGCGATTTCACTTTCGCTTATCTACAACAAATTTACTACAGCAGCAGCAAACGTAAAAGTTTGAATAGAAAAAAGTTTAAAATTTCCACAGCATTCCCCCCTCATACAGTTAGCCAGGCTGTAACTTTGTTGCCACCTTGCGTGCTGAAAAGAAGCTCCATGAGCCTCCGGCCGAACTACACAGCATCACACACAACGAAAAAAAAAATAAAGAAACACAGAAACAGCAACAAACATCAGCAACATCTCCCTATCCACCAACTACCGCAAATTTTGCATTGTTACTGTAAATTGTGTACTCGTGACTTGCAGTTGGAGAGATGAAAAGTTTTTGGAACGAAAATGTATCTGCCAAAAATTGAGTCGTGGTTGTGTGCTGAGGTGGTGGCCTGAGTGCGAAAGTGTGTAAGCGTGTAAACGTGGTAGCATTGCCTCCACCACAAATCCTCAGACGCCACCTACACGCGCTTAGTTGTGGCGAGCGTACTTACTCTTACTCCCCCCCGCCCGCTCTCTTTATCGTGACAGCCTGTCACTGTCACAGCGAAATTTCGCTGCTGTCAATTTTCTGTGGCCACAAGCAGAGTGCAACGTGAAGTGAAAATTAAGCAGCAGCTGCAAGTGAAAATAAAAACACTTTCGGGAAAACAATTGTGCGCTGCCAAGAATTTGAAAAGTTTTTCGTAGAAGTTTTTCTTTAGCTCCCTACCCACTTCCTGTCACACAACTAACTCGCCTAACTGGCGCTGCAAGTTCAGCCAAAGCGTGTAACACATACCCATTTTGTATATGCACAGGTGTGTGTGCGTATATGTGTATTTGTGGTAGTATGTGCGTGCCACTTTCTAAGAAATCTGTGTGCGCAGCCGAAAGTGAAAGTTACTTCCTTTTCAAGGCTCACGGTGGGTGTTAACTTACTTGCAACATAATGTTTTATTTTGCCTTTTCAGCGAATTTTGCTTTTGCTTTTCTTCCTCTAGCTCGCTCACCCGCCTCCTCTTCTGCCAATCATGTTGCATAGCAACTATTACCTAGAGATATGGGTGTATGGGTGTATAGGTAGATACATCTTATGTAAGTGTATGAATTGGCATTTCAGCTTATTAGGGGTGTGCTGCCTATGTGCACGACAGTGTCGTCGTCGCCGTGCCCGTCTCAGCCGCCATTTCCGCCGAAGCATGCATGCGCATATTTTCTAAGTGGCACAATTGTCGTAACAATGCATTCCCTGATGTGCTCAAAAAACGAATTTAGAAATATGTGACAAAGCGCGAGCATAACATGAAGGTCTAAAGGTGAATTGGAAATTGTCACAATTCTTTTGCTACTGCTCTGCAAGGGAAGCGTGGAAAGTGAAAATAAATATTTTGTGGTTTAAATTTATGAATTTCACAAATGTGTAAATATTAATGCAAATTCAAGTAGTTAACTTTTGCATCAAGAATAAAGAAATAAGTTGACAAAAATGTTGACATCTCAACTCAATTTTGTTCCGCGATTTTTTAGGTCGCGATTTTTCATTTGATACTCAAATTCTAGTATTAAAATTATGTTAGTTATAAAATTTAATATTTCATTATAAATAACATAGTATGGCAATATCACTCAAAAAGAATTTTTTTAATCAAATTATTTTCAATGTTTTAGAGTTAAATACAGTACAATTACAATTATTGAACATACATTATTATAAAAATTTGTTATTAAAAAAAAAATATTATAAAAATTTGTTATTAAAATTAAATTATTATAAAAGTTCATTTAAAAAAAAACACAATATTTTTTGGGGTTAAGATTATCTTAAGTACTTCTGCTATATTTTGGATACCCATGCATTTTCATTTATTTTTGCTTTTTAAAAAACTACTTTCTTTATGAGTGGCAACACTGACACAAAGTGTTATGCAAAAATCAGCAACAACCAATAGCCGTCGCTCTTAGGTGAAGCATAGGACCCTAATAAACAATTTAAAATAAATGTATATGGTTCTTTATTTAACAGGAGAAAAACTATTGGAATCGCCCTAGTAATTTTTAAGTTATACTCTTTTGAAAAACATCCCTTGCGCCTAAAGCTAAATCTTTAATGCATTTACAAATAAAGCAAAAAGTTTTTTTGAACAGCGGTCTGGCACGAAAAAGCTCCTCAGAAAAAATTTCTGCCGTTCGGATTCGGCTTAAAACTATAGGCCCTTCCATTTGTGGAACAACATCACGACACAATAGGAGGAAGAGCTAGGCCGAATACTTAACAGAAGTGTACGCGCCAATTATTTATTTTTTTAATATATTTAACACTTTTAAAAGAGTTAACGGTATACCTTGTACTCAAATATGAAAGAGACGGTATCAATAAAACCGTCCGCGGATGGCATATGGCAAAAATAAATTTTTTTGTTTTTTGGTAGGACTGTTATAAGCTTACATGGCAAATTTCAGCGTGATATGTCACATAGTTTGTTTTCTATGCTACTGTAAACAAGTCAAGCTCGAGTGTGTTCTTCGAATTTAACGATAGAAATTCAAGTTGAACAAAGAATTTGTTTGAAATTTTGTTATTCCAACAAAATTTCGGCTTCAGACGCCTTAAAAATGTTGCAGACAACCTTTCTCTGCTCTTTCGCGTGCATGTGTTTTCCAGTGGTACAAATCGTTCAAAGAGGGCCGTACATCGGTTGAAAACTTGCCTCATGAACGTCGTCCAGCAACATCAGTAAACGACGAAAACATAGGAAAAGTAAAGGAAATTGTGCTTGAAAATCGCACAAATCGCAGAATCGGTTAACGCTGAATATTATTTAGACGTTTTAAAGCGTTTGCGCGAGAACATTCGTCTTAAAAGGAAGAAATTGTGGGACAACAAGGCATGCTTCTTGCATCACGATAATGCACCAGCTCACACATCACGTCTTGTTCGCGATTATTTGAACAAAAATAATGTTCCGCAAGCATCGTATTCGCCTGATATGGCTCCATGTGACTTTTTTTCTGTTTCCCAAGCTCAAGTTGCCGCTCCGTGGAAAACATTTTGAGACAATTGAAGTCATAAAAGAGAATTCGAAAAACACACTCGAGCTTGACTTGTTTACAGTAGCACAGAAAACAAACTATGTGACATATCACGCTGAAATTTGCCATGTAAGCTTATAACAGTCCTACCAAAAAACAATAAATTTATTTTTGCCATATGTCATCCGGGGACAGTTTTATTGATACCGTCTCGTTCATATTTGAGTAGAAGGTAAAATATTTGAGAGGGAAATGCAAACAATTTTTGTGCATAGTTGATATTTTTTTATTTTAATGTTGATAGGTACATATTAGATTATAATACAATTCCCATTCTTTTTAAATTAAAAAATATGTTAGTGGCAACGCCATTCGAAAAAATAATTGTTAATTAAAATATTGTCGCTCATAATTTGCGTGATATTCACATACTAATACTTAATTTATCTCCACTATTATTTACCATCAAGTGTTAGGTGGCAACGCCATTCACTAATAATTATTATTAAAGCCTCACTCATCCTTTGAACATAAGTATATTGTTTGATACCCAAATCCTAACCTGTAATTAAATTTGGTGTTAGTTAATTTTTTTTTTAAATTAGATGGCAAGGCCTTTTAAAAATATTATTGGATTAAATCTGAATCTAAATATATTCTTATATTTAATTTATATGTATTTAAATAAATAAATTATAGACATATTTTTTTGCAACTAATATATTTTCGAAATACATTTTCTAATTTCAAAAAAACAAAAACAACCGGGTTCCACCATTGTGAAAGCTTGTTTAAATGCCTTTCATTGCTAACACATTAATATTCAACTGAAATAAGTAGGAAATTGCTATTTTTGCAATAACATTCAAGTGGCAACATTGTCAAAAAAAAATTTTTTGGAACAAATTTTCTTAAAAATATCTGTCTTACATATTAAAAAATCTTAATATTAAATACGAACAGGTGGCAACACCCAGCTAAAATGAATGTTATGCACCAACCAACTAAGAAACTGTACCACTACTTCTTGCCATGCGTTGTTCTAACTCAATGCGCAATTACAAAAATTTTAATGTGGGCATTCCTAATTCGAGTACCTATTTTTTGCTTCTTTGTTCTGCGAAAACCAGTAGTTTCACGTCACTTGCGCGTGCAAAATCTAAACAGGAATACTACGGAAAAATACATACATACTCACACACATTCAGAGATATTTACAAAATCATAAACAAAGATAGTAGTGTAAAGCTTTCCGCAAATGCGCACATCACGAGGATTCAGGTGTGTTGCTATCCTTTCAATAGCAGCAGAAATGAAAGAAAATCTGCCACACAGAATTCCTATTGCAGCTGCGCAGTTGTTGCTATAGAAAATTATTATGATACAGAAAGGTATGGAATATATACGTAAAGTATTTAGAAAAACATGTATATATTCAAAAACACATACATCCACATACATTAGGGTAGGCCAGTTTTTTCTCGACATCGGCCCCTGATTCTGCATATAATTTCATGCAAAAAAGTCCACTAACACATAGTGCTAAAGTTAATTTCGAATCCGCCAAATTAAAAAAAAAAAGCTATCTTTAACCTTTCGTTGGGAACACAGGCCAGATTTTTTTGACTTTGGACATTAATTTAACATATTTCTATTATACTTATTGGTAACGACTTGAGGTTCCACCTTAAAAAAATTTATTTTTCTATCGCTTTATGAATATAAGGTTTTGAAAAAGATCCTCGAATAGGACAAAAAAGGGCAGACCCGCGTGCCCAACCGAAGGTTTTAAAAAAGGTGTTCAACGAAGGGTTAATTAATACGAAGTTAATATTGAAGATTAATATTGGCCAAAGTATTATGAATGTTAATTTTTTAATGTAAAAAATTTGTACTTGGAGATTCTTTGGTACGAAGAACTCATTTTTGATATTTATTTTCTATTTAAAACATCCTCTTATAGCAATACAAAGCAAATTATATGTAAATTATAGGCACCAAGGAAATATAGCGCCAAAACGTAGGCACCAAAAATATATTTCCTACAAGTTTGCACCAACAAACAAGCGCCAAAAAGTAGGCAGTGTTATTTTTCTAGCAACCACAAGGAAAAACTCAGGAAACTCAGCCTAAAGTGTATCTAAGATATATATAGAGTACAGCTCTCTCTCTCCCTTTCCTCTACGTTATATCTTTTTTTCTCTCTCGCGGAATGAAAATGCCAAAAACGTTGCATGCCCTTGAAATTTTACTCTCCATTCTCGCTCGTCCTTTGGCGCCTAAGATGTTTCAATTGAATAAATAAATTTTACAATATCTGAAAATTTTATTTAAAAATTTTTTTTCTAATCACAATTTTTTCATAATTAACAACGTATTTGCAGTTATTTTGATGTAAGATCCCTTTTACTTCCAATGGGAAGTCTATTTTTTCTACTTTTCACTTCCTTCTTAATCTTCCTATTAATTGAAAATAAATTCTTTTAAATTTGGGCGCTCGAATGGACTTCTTTTCTTAGAATTTCATGTAGAATCCGAATTTGCTAGGAACGATGCCGAGAAAAATCGTGCCATATAAATCTACCCACCCTAATACGTATATGTATATATTAAGAATGAAAGGACTACTGACAAAGCATAGAAAAAATGAGGTTATGCGCTCAATTGGGGTGAGAAAAGAGCAAAGATGACTTTTTATTGGGGAAGCGAATGCATAGCAACAAAGCAATAAAAGAAATAGAAAAAAACAGAAAAAAAGGAAAAGCAAAATCCTAAAATAACATAACAACAATAGTTAAAGATTCCTATGCATGCCATTTATACTTGCACATGCAAATACATACGTATACAGTACCTTCCAGACTTTGTACGCTCACATTTTTATGGACTCAATTTACGTCACAAATATATTTTTAAAACGCATTAACACTTTGTGCTCTAAATAGCCTGCTTATGCTTTCGCATGCAGTTAATAACTTTATTATGTAAATATATATATATATATTTAATTGCCCTTTCTTGTCTGAAAGTTTTCCTTAGTTCAAGTTTTCCGCTTTCAATACGAATTTCTTTGAAGTATGAGTCATCAAGCTCCACTCTTGATTAAGTTTTTCTATTTTTATGCGTTTCTACCTTCTTCGGAGAAGCTTATTTGAAGCGTTTCATTTTTCCTGCCAGATGATCAGCCATATGTGTATGTATGTACGTAGCTAACCAGAATTTCAACGATCATGGCTTTGAGCATCAAAAGACTCTAGTCGTTGCGTTCTTGAAATTTATTAATATCAGCCAAGAGTGTCAGTTGGGAAAACTCTACTGAAATCTCGCGCTGTCTTTAAAGTTTTTAAAGAAAACGCGAGTTAGCCTTATCATCCAACTACCAATCATACGCATAAAAACGCACTGAATTCTAGGACTTCCTGCCACCTTCTTTGATTTTTTGCATAAATGCCAATGTTTTCAAGCGCTTTTAAATTGCTACTGTATATCTCTTCCAACGATTCTGCGAATTCTACTTGCATTTCACATAAATCTTCACTGAATAATAATGCTTCCAATTGCTTAGAATTGCCTAAAAAAATTTTTGAATTAGGACTTCCTCTTCTTATTTCTTAATTCTACCAACATCTTTGCCAAAAATTGTTTCAACATTTCCAATTCCCCTCTTTTTGAATACAAGCAAATGTAATTCTATCTGCTAGCGATTTCAAATTTTATTGCTGGCAAATTGCGCTCAGCAAGCAATCGAATTTTCAACACCCCGTACTCCTCTCTCTCTCTCTTCCCTAGGAAATGCTGTATTCCTCTCACACACACACATACTTGCACCACAGCCCACCGCATGCTGGGGGGCAATAAGGTATCAAACATTTCCGTATGCAAAATTTATTAGCAGCTAATCGAGCGCATTTGCCAGCATCAATTTGGTCGTAGCGGCAACGTAATGAAACTGAAAACCAAGATACAAGTGATTGCTTCACTTTGGTTGCAAGTCAGATATTCGATTTAATTCCTAGAATCGCCCTAACTTGATCACAAAAAAATAAGATGATAAAAAACAAACACGCAGAATCACAGCAACACGGATCTAAACGAAAAGCCGCCAACGTCGCTGCTACTCCTGCAAAAATTCGAGATAGATTTGAAGCCTTGAAGGCAGCACACATAGGTACATATCAAAAATCAAAAAGAAGACGAAATAAATGGAAAAATATTGTCGATAAAAAGTAGTTGCATTCGCAGTAACAACGTCAGTAGTGACGCTGCTGACTGCCTTAGCACTGAAGCACCACTAAAAACTCGCTGCCATTGGCTGTTGGCTCTTTAGCTTAGTTTAAATTGCCTGCGATGCGCTTCAACCTTGACAATTTTTTGCAGCAACTACGAAAAGCACTTTTTTCCTCCGCTTTCGGTCAACTTCTCTGCAGAACGCACGCATCTCAACCTATGCTTCATCGCGCCGCAATTCCGAGAAATTGCAGGTGACTCCTTTCAAATGGTTTTTACTGTTGCTTTTATTGCTATAGTGCTGATGCGACTGCTTCTTTGTTGTTGTTGTTGTTATATTGCATACCTGTGCAAGCAAAACGGTTTGCTTAGGCGGCATGTTGATGTTGAAATTGAAGTTGAATTTGTACGCTAGAGCTGAGAGGTATTTGAAGGGAGGCTGAGTATAGAGATGCGTTTCCGCGAATTTGTTCAATCATCAGAAACCCATTCTCAAATTCGTACATTAAGTGAAGTTAGCTGAACGCTGAGTATCGAATTGAAAGTTGCAGTTTTTATGTTGAGTTGGATGGGTAGGAAAATGTTGCTGCATTATTAAAAGTAGTCTGCTTAAATTATTTATTCGAGAAATGTGATCCTGTTAATCCAATTTCGGTCCCGAAAATGTGCTTGTAATTGTTCGGTAGCCCTCGTCGTAGACAGTTGTGTCAACTTCAGTTATTAAGAACCTCCAGTTGTTGGAAGAAGTAAGTATCGAAATTTCGTCAAACCACTGGCTTTCTCTACATACATTTGGCGCTGGTGTCATTTGTGTGAACCAGTATCGTCCCAAATCTGGAAAATTCTTTTATCAAAGCAATCAGCCATCCATCGAAAAATGGTCAGGACGATTATAGTGAGGAGAAATTTAGCAGTACTTATCCCGCACGAAGCATTGACTTTGAAAATAAATTTTTATAAGCTTCTTTGTTCTCTCAATATAGGCAATCGCATCAAATTTGTATAGTTAGTTATGTTAACAGAATTTCTTAAAAAAAAAGCCGAAAAACACTTCTTTGCTATATGTGAGGTTATGTAACAACATCAGGTACTTATTTTTTAAAAAGTTCGGTATGATTTCTTTAATATTATCTGGTATTTTTTTTGTGGTTAATTTTTACTATGAATACACCCCTATGGCTTTAATCCGTATTCGGTATATTCAAAGGTTTTTTAAAATTTATAAAAAGGTATAAAGTGTTTAGAAGAGTTGAGAGAAGAAAGTCCAATATTCTTACATAACTTCAAAAGGAGCGAAAAATTAGATTTACGCTTTCAAAACCCCAAGTGTTATAAGAATCAATAAATTTTCAATAGCATGGAAATCTTCTCCCCATAAGTTTCAAATGCAAAAGTGGTATTTTAGCCTTTTTTTTATTATACAATTTTTTTAGCTTACAATTTTGGTAGCTTTAAATTAAGAAAAGAGAAAAATACCAAACTCAAAAATTTTCGTATTTTGGGTATAAAAAAGCACTAAATTTTGTGACGTCACGCACTCTCTGATGAGCGCAATCATGTCAACAAGAAAATATATTTTCTCTTAAACAATATTTCTATTTGAAAATGTTTTCACATTTCCTTTTGAATTGTTTGAGTGAAAACAATATTTTTCTTAAGGTTTTGATTAAAAAAGTTCTGTTGTGAATATTGTAAATAGATAAAGCGGCTTAATTATGTGAGCACAAGTGTACATATGCACATAAAATTGCCGAAGCAAAGAATTACGATAAACAAATAATCTTTTCACAAATTCATTGTAATGCACAAGTAATTGAAAGGCAGCGCAAGTGATTGTTTTTTGCACCCAACGAGTGAGTGAAGCATAAATCCATAAATTCGCTTTAATTGATGCCGTTTTTTCACTTTGCTTCGCGAGTTTGACTCAAATGCGCCGCAATGACATAAAATCTCGAATTTTATTATTTCAACACTTCGTCACACAAGCAAGCAAATAAATAAGTAAATATTTATGCATTTTCAGAACTTCCAAAAAAATGTTAAATAAATATTTCGCAGCTATTTATGCAAGTATATGTGGTGCATACATACGTACATATTTCCATTAGCAAAAATTTTCTAAGAATCGCGTGTCGCCACCGCTGACATCAAATTGCATTCAGCCAAAAAACCGATGAAAGATTGGCGGTATTGTTGTTGCAGTATTAACTACCAGAAAAGCTGGATTTCTTGCGACATTCTGTTTAAAATTTAAATTTAAATAAATCAATAAAACTCTTAATGTACAAGCGTATGCGCGACAAGACAAATTGAGTATTAGAAATCGGTGAGACAAAATGTTAAAACATCAAACAGGTTGCCTCGAAACGAAGACGTGATTTCTTTTCCAAGTGCGCATAATTTTAATTTATGTATGCATCTCTAAAATTAGCTGATCTCAGTAAAGATGGGTGTTAGTGACTAAAGAGTGAAGGCTACTCTGTTTGCAAGGTTTTATGAGCACTTTTACTTTACTTCATACTCGGATATTTGGCTTGCAATTTCTAATGATGCCAGTGGTAAGACAGCAAACGCGAGGCATCATTTTCATTTGACATCTTCGTTCGAAAAAAAAATAATGAAAAAAATTGTTCAATATCCGAAACCAATCAACGAACATCGTTCTTCCCAGACGAGAGCCTTTAGAAACTATAGCGATGAACAGCGTGCGCTTGACTGCAATGAATATCCAGGAAATTGACATGCGACAATATTCTTCGCGCATGTAAGTACGCAGCAAGTTCACCTTTTCAATCGGGGCAAAATCCTTTATGAGACTCTTCGCAATCTTATTGATATGTTTGGCCACCGAGCTATAACGTTCTAGTAAATAAAACAGTGAACGAACTCACCCCGAAGCTCAGGTAATCCTCCTTATTAATAAGAGAAGCTCCGTAAGCTAATCAATATAATTTTCTAATGAGAGCGATATCTGTTAAAAATGTCATGCGTACAATATTATATAAGTTCATATACAAGGTGGCGCAAAATTAATCACCCTATAGGAAGATTTAAAATTTGTTTAAAAAATGTCGTACGTCAATCATATTTGACAATGGTGAATTTTAGTTGATATACAAGGTAGCGCAAAATTGGTCACCCTATCGGAAGATTTATAATTTTTGCAAATAACGTCGTACGTCAATCATATTTGATACTTGTGTACCAAAAAGCTGCAGCATACAAACAGACAAGCGGTAGACCTTGTAAAGGTCAAACTAAAGATTTCCATCACTCAAAATAATTTGTTTTATTTAGTACAAAATGTATTCAGAAACAAAATTGGATGAATAATTTTGCGCCACCTTGCACTTGAAGGACTGCTTTACCTTCATATAATTTGTAGCAATGAAAACTAAAATTTTGGAAAAGTTGTGGGAAATTACCGAATTATTGCCATAGCAACTGATTAATTAGAGTTCCCGTTCAAAGTTATCCCACATTCAAGGCGAATTTATTACAAGTGACAGCAAACACATATAAGTAAAACCCTACAAGTATTTGTTGTTGCGTTTGGTCCAACCATCACGTCAAAATCAGCAAGCAAATGTAAACATACGAATGTAAACATACCAATACATACAAACAAAGCGTATCATTTTGACGTAAGCCATACCTACGGTGAAAAATTCAGCTGGGTGAATGCTGTCACCTTAATAAATCCACCTTGCCCACATTTAAGCATACGCACATATTTAGTCTCAGCCTACTGAGCTAATTCGAAACCCATGCACTTTTTTACTTTCCAAAACTACTGTATGAAAACACCTTCCCACATCTGTCACTTCACTTGCTTGAAAAAATGCACTTTTCTTATTTCGATTTTGTCTGCTTAGAAACTACACTGAGTAGTCCATGACGTTGCTTATATGAAATGAATTTTATGCTTTCAATTTGCATTAATGATTTTTTACGTTTTCATTTTCATTGCAGCTTTTCACCACGTGCGGACAGATGTGAATAAATTTACGACGACAAGCGACGAACAAAGCGGCAGCGTTTCGGTAAAGAGTGCGTAGCGTGTGTAAGCGAGCAGCAGCAGTCATAGAACAAAGGAGGGAGGGTAAGAATCAAATAACCAACCTTTGCTATTGCGCAGGCGCAGCACACGTGTCGAGTAAATTGCGTAGTACGTGTGCGTTTGTAGTGGTGCAGAAGAGGGAAGCGCATTTTGGTGCAGCGCACGTCGGCACTACAAGTCACTTAAATGCGAAGAACGCCTAAAAGCAGAAAATCAACAAAATTGGAAAATTCCCTTTGGCATTATCAGAAATTCTTCAGAGAACTTAAACAACGACGCATAGATTTTATGCAGCAAAAAAATTATCGAAAATTTAATTTTGGCATAATTTATTCGGATTGCTTGGTGGCAGCAGAACAACAGACAACAAGCACAGTAACTCAAACGCAAACGCAAACGCAGACGCAAAAGTTGAAGAAAAAGCCAGCACAAGTGCAAGTGGAAGTGGCAGTTAAAGAATATAACTTCTCGTATACGCAACACGCGAGTAGCTTACGCAGTCGCACGAAAACCACGACGACGAAAGCCATAAACGCAACGACGTCCAACAGCGCATTCACGAAGATCAACAGAAAGTCAAGAACAGTAAGCAACGTAGCGGCGAAGACGAGAACGACGACAACAACACCAACAACGAGGGCGACGACGCATAGAGTGACGAACGCGAAACGCAGGTACGGAAATACGCCTACAAAGCATATGCCGATACTGACGTACGTGTTGCGAATGCCATTGGAGTCAGCGAGCGGTGCATTGCAGCTATTGGTGAATGCTTGAAAGAGGAGAAGAAAGTTAAGAAAATCAAAAAAGAAAGCAATTTTTGGCAAACAAAAGACACTGAAAAAACAAGTCGAAGAGAAAATTTAACATTTTGGCAAGGAAAAACTAAGCACAAAAAGCATACATCCTGCTTGGATGGCAGAACCCAGCACAGCTGGCCACTTACATTTCGGAAAAAGTGTAGAAATTTAGTGGCAGTCACCAATAATAACTCCACCGTAACTGCCTAAATTGGCAAGGTTCGGCTGCTGGTCATCAATTAGCCTTTATTTGTGGGCTTTACAAACATTTGGCTGTTTTAAATACATACACAACTACGTACATATATCTTCGTTTAAACCTTAGTTACTTAGTTTTATCGTTTTGTTCCGGCTACTTGCAACAAACAACAAACCTACGTCGTTTGATTTGTGTATTTTTTGGTGATAGTGCTTTAAAGAAAACAAAATCAGCATTTAATTTTTATTTAATCATAATAACTTAATATAATTCAAAATGGATCCACAGCAACAATTTTGTTTAAAATGGAACAGTTACTCGTCCAATTTGGCAATTACATTTTCCAATTTATTCAAATCGGACGTTTTGGCGGATGTGACGTTATCGTGTGATGGTGAGTGAGCGTTACTTTTTACACTACTATTTGAGTTACAAGTAACTTTAAAATATTTAGAAATTAGTTATATAAATTATTACAAATTTAGTGATTTTTATAGGACTTTAATTATTTGCAGTTGTAGCGATCAACTTGATTTGCCTATTTAGTTATATTTTGTAATATCCGAAGTTCAACCAATCTATGGCCTCGCAATTAAAACCGAATTGTGTGGACTGCTAAAAAATGAGTCGCAATCTACGAGGTATGCGCAAAAAGTAGGTTAGGTTAGGTAAAAGCGGTTGTCCACTGTGAGACACACTCAGGCTCATAACACATTGTGATGCCGCGTGGGAAGCTTGTCCTTATCTCTTTTAAAACCAGTGTGTACTTTTCAAAATTTTTTAGAAGATCATGGATTCATTCGCAGTACTGAGATCCTCTAACTCATTACAAAATGTTCACCTAAAAAGTAAGCCGACTTCAAATTGCGCGTGTAATGTGCATTTGATTTTAAATTAAACAGAAAACTTTTTATTTATTTTTGTTTTTTATTTTATATTATTTATTATATATTTTTTTATTTATGTATTTTTTTATACATAAAAAAAATTTATAAAAACAAAAATTAAAAAGCGAAAAAAAAATTAAAAAGAAATAAAAAAAAAAACAAAAAATCAATAAAAGCAAAAATTAATAATAAACAATTTTAAAAAAATTGTATTCAATATTAAAATTAATTGGTTTAATCATTTTTTACAAATAAAAATTTTTATAAAAAAATTGAAAAAAGGAACACAAAAAACTTAAAAAATAGGAACAAAAATTAGTAAATCATTTTTTTAACAAAATTTTTTTTTTTTTTAATTTTTTTATTTATTTTTTTTTTATTTTTTTTTTTGCTTCTTGTTTCTATTTTTTTATTTCATACATATACATAATATATTTTTTTAATTCTTTTAAAACAATTTTTTTTTTAATATTTTTTATAAACATTTTTTTATTGATTTTTTTTTTGCTTTTTGTTTCTATTTTTTCATTTCATATGTATATTTTTTTAATTCTTTTAAAACAATTTTTTTTTAATATTTTTTATAAAATTTTTTTTTTATTGATTTTTTTATTTTTTTCTTTCTTTTTCTTATTTTATTTCCTTTTTAAATTTTTTTATTTGTTTTTGTTGTATGGCTACACATGTCATTCGCATACATCTGTACATTTTCTACTAAATCGCATATTTAGTTTGTTTTTGGCAGATGCAAAGGCTAGAAGTGGTTTTAAGTGCTGAGTAAGTGTCTGCTATAATTGCTTTTGCAACGCGATAATGCACCCCTTCACTCATCCTTGCTTGTGAGCGATTTTGTGGCCAAACCCAATGCCACTAATTATAAATGTATTGCATTTGAAGGGGACGAAATAGATATTCATGAATAAATAAATATTTTTTAGTATATATTTGAAAGGCCGAGATATCGGATAAATGCTTTTTAAAAATGTTATAAAAAAATAGTGAAATTTTTTATTTATTTATTTTTTTATATGAATAAGTAAACCTTCAGATGTATAATCTAAAATAACTTCATTCAATGGACTGATGGACAAACAACGAACAGCGTATAATCGTAACTCTAAGGCGACCAATTGACATCGCCAAGAGGGCGAGTAATACGATTACCAAACCAAAATTTCGATTAGTTGTTAAGCTGTTTGTCATTCCACAATCAAAGATTTTAAGAATACAATTCATCAATTTCAACCTAGAACACAGTCTGCAATTATGCTCCCGATTTTCCTTAAACAAACTTATAAATAAATAGAGCCGACGTGAGCAAATCGAGGCAGGAGACACCCAAATGTACAAGGTGACGCCAAATTAATCGGGAGATTTATAATTTTTGCAATCATATTTGACAATAGTGAGTTAAATAGCTGCAGCATACAAATAAACAATCAATGGCGCGCCTAAAATTCAAAATAAAGATTTCCACCACTAAAAAGCATTTTTGTGTTTTAGCAAAAAAAGTTATTCAAAAACAAAATTGGATGATTAATTTTCCGCAACTCTGTACTATTACAAAATTATGGATTTGTTTTCAATCCGAATAACTCAACCATCTTCTCTCTCTTCATCTTCATGCAGTTGTAGCAGCACCAAAATGTGTTAGTGTGAAATATTTTTCACTCCACATATTTTTTGTGCTTCAGAATATAACCAAATAAGTATAATGCAAAGTAATCTAACTAAAGAGTTTTTCTAGCGAATCAGTTTATTATTTCCTGATTTGAATCTGTCCCAAATGGGTATTTGATGAGCTTTTTCATAGTTTTACACAAAATGGTAAATTTTCCTGTGCCTCTTGCTTTCTTTTTCTTCTTCGTTTTCTAAAAAATAATCCTTTAACCTACATGATTTTGTCACGGGACGTTCTACGCTTTGCAGTCGTTACGATTTACTGGAAGGGGTTCATCATATAATGCGCCTTTACTTCTTTTAAATCTGAAACCTCTAAAAAGTAGAAGATCTGTTCTCTCCTTAAACTGTGTATGCTCTTCCAGAAAAGATAAATTTTAATATTCCAAGAAGAGAACTTCGGAAGTCCTACCCTTTTTATGGAAGTAATAACAAAGCAAATTAGGCCCGAAACGCGCCAATTACGCGCGTTCTTAATCAGTTCTCTTATCGAGCTTGCGTGATTTTTTTTTCTAGTGATGTTTCCATTAACCTTCTGAAATTTTGTATATAATCTTATTTAATTTGTGATCCGCAAGAATTTGTTATTCAGAGACTTTATATATATAAATAGAAAATGATTAAAATTAAAAAGAAATTAGGCAGTTCGTATTTATTAACGTCTATGTTGTCGGCCGCCGTAGCCGAATGAGTTGGTGCGTGACTACCATTCGGAATTCACAGAGAGAACATGGGTTCGAATCTCACTGAAACACCAGAATTAAGAAAAACATTTTCAACCATGCATTTCAACCATGAAAAAGGTCCTTATAAAAATATCTGGCCGTTCGGAGTCGGCTTGAAACTGTAGGTCCCTCCATTTGCCTCCATGAAACTAACTTTTTAAAAACAAAATCAGTCCTATGGAAGCATGGTTCACAACAATCCTTCAACCTTCTTCGTTTACTGGCGTCGACTTTCTTGCCTGTTAAACTTCTCCAAGCTAGTATCCTTTTATATATATTTCTCTTGCTCTTGCTTTAACTTGCTTAGAAAGCCTTCAAATTCGTATATGTTATTATAACGCTTCATTCAATTCATCTCCCATTTGGGTGTTGATTCATACAAAAATACATAATTTCGTCCCATTCCATTCAGCTGTGACTCACATTTCTCAAAGTTTTGTTATTCATTCATTCAACCAAAAAACAAAAAAAGGAAAAGCACAAAGAACTGAGCAAAATAAAATGCCAGTAAATATACAAAAAGAATTGACAACATCCAGCAAATAAAGCATAAAAAATAACAAAAAATACCAAACAAGTACATACATACATACGCACATTCATATGCATGCATCAAGCAACCCAAACTTAAATACTCGAAATACACAACAAATCATTATCTATGGCTCGGGCGAATTCCAAACAACCAGCGATAATAACAACAGCAGAACGAATAAATGAACGTAAAGAATACCCACAGCATTTTTTTTGTTTGAAAGGCAAGCGACATTAGAAATAATATATTGAGCATAGTTGGTTTGTCTTGCCGTGTTTAAGGAATGAAGGTTGGCGCTCAATTTATATTGCGGATTCACACGAAGTTTATTTTGGTTATGTTATGCTTTTCGCTTTATAATTTTTTTGTTCTGTTCCTGTGCATATATTATTTTCGGTCTCCTTTTTAGTTTATTGTTCCCGAAATATGTGTGTGGCTTTATAAAAATTTTGTTGTGCGGGGCGGGAAAATATCCAGCTACCCAGTGTAGTTTATTATTTTCTACAGAAAAATTGAAAATAGGGAAAATAATTAAGCTCACTCTCTATTCGGTGAAATCTTTCGCTTGACTTTTTAGTAAGAAGTTAGACAAACTCGAAGGCAAAGTGTCTAGACTGGGAAGTAAATCTTAGCGTTGAGCATCCAGTCTGGTATTCAGTGACATTCTTCAGAAGCCTCTGCTATTTCTTATTCGTCATTTGCGCAAATATTGTAATTCTAAATGTTTCTCAAAACTTTGTAGGAAAAAGTATTTTTATGTCCCAAGTATTGTCCTGATTTGGTTTTTTCCTTATTTCGAGTTTTTTATCACTCAGCCTGTATTTATTTCAACAGCACAAGCGAAGGTCCATTGAAAAGTTAATGGCAGTAGAGCAAAAGCAACAAAAGCAATGTATTTTGTTTTTGCGTTTGGTTCAAAGAATGTCAAAATCTACACATGAACAAAAATAAAAAGTTTAGAGAAAATTAAACAAAATTTGGCAGTTTAAAGACCAAATGACTAGAAAAACATCGCATCAGCTGCTCAGACTAATTTTTGATTACTTGTTTTTGCTCAAGCGTTTCTCATTGATTTTGCTTTCATATTTACATAAATGTGTGTATGTATGTATGTATGTACTTTCTATAGTGTGAACTTTCTTTTTGTTATTTACGTTTGAAAGCCAATTTTTTACCGATTTTCTTAAACGCCTTGGTGTATGCTTTATTTTATACATACGCGCTATCTGTCTATCGCGCGTGCACGTTTATTAGTGTGTCACGTGCATGCGTGAATATTTGATGTGTCGAGCTTACACTTTTATGAAGATCATTAAATAAATACACACACATACACGCGATTTCATATGTGTGTCAACATCGCCGCCGCCAGCAAATAAAGCAAACATACAAGCACGTAGCTACTTAGCTATAATTTTTTTCTCTTTTTTCGCATTTGTGATAGCAGAAGATACAAATACAGAGCAGTAGCGTCGTGGATAGCGTTAGCAGTGGACAACGACGTCGTCATCAGACAGCGTCGTAAAAAAAATTATGAGCAGTTGTCTGAGGTCAGGTCGGCCCTGCATTATTATTTTGATTCTTATTATTACTTTTTCGTTGTATTCATTATTTGCTTTTATTTGTCTTCGACTGGCTCGTACTTGATTTTCTTCGCAGACATTTGTTGTCAAAAAAGATACACAAATGTTCAATATGAATGTGCGTGTGTGTTTGTGAGTTGTGTTTTGCGAATGTTTACTCACTGCTTCTTATTACCGTAATCTATTCTTGTTCCTTTACTCGCATATGCTAAAAGCGCGCTAAGCTCTTAAGCTCTCAGATTCCCTACTTCATTGAACACTTGTTCGCCATAACTGAAATAACAAATATGAATATTTTCAGAAATATGTGAAACGGAAGAAGACAAAATAATTAGAACTCAGGAACAATAAACTTATTATACAATAAATAATATAAGAAAAAAAGAAATATATTAAAAAAAACAAAAAAATAACAAGAATTAAAAAAAAAAAATTTCTTAAAATTAAAAAAAAAATTTAAATAAAAAAACAAAATTCCTACTGCAGTTGAAGCTATCTATTTTTATATAAAATATTATAGAAGACAACATTTTCATAAAAATAGTTTTATTCCACCTAAAGTGCTGGGAAGCAAGTCCCCCTATAACGAGCACTAATATAGTGTAGCAATTCTTGCATCATTTTCGAACTCACTAAACTAAAGGGTGAAAAATTTAGGAGTATCAGATTTTAAATTGAAATAAAACCACGAAAATTCAAATTGATTTGGCAAGCATTATTATTTTTGTGTAAAACCATTCATGACATTTATTTTTTAAAGATAATCCCTTTCAAATGATGGCCGCAACTGCCCGGTAATACGGCCATCCGTAAACACCAATTTTGAATGACTCACTGGAGGACTTCGGTTGGTATCTCGAGAATAACTTTAGAAATGTTGACCTCCAATGTCTCAATTGAAGCTGGTTTGTCCCCAAAGCATTTAGATTTTACATACCTCCACAAAGAAAAGTCCAAAGGTATGATATCACACGATCTTGGTGGCCAATCCACTGGTCCGAGACGACAGATAAATTGCTCACCAAAACGACGACGCAGCAAATTCATTTTTTCACGGGCTGTGTGGTAAGTAGCGCCATCCGCCATCTTGTTGGAACCAAATGTTGTGGAAATTACGGGCTTCAATTTCCGGCATCAAAAAGTCGTTTATTATGGCACGATAGCGCTCGCAATTCACTGTTACATTGGCGCTAGCCTCGTCTTTGAAGAAATATGGGCCGATGATTCCTCCAGCCCATAAACTGGACCAAACTGTTGTTTTCAATGGATGTAATGGCTGTTTTTGAATGGCTTCGGGTTGCTATTCAGCCCAAATAGGTAATTTTGCTTATTGACGTAGTCATTAAGCCAAAGTGGGCCTCATCGCTGAAAAAAATTTGGGTCACGAAATGCGGATCTTCGGTGAGTTTTTCAAGAGCCTAACGACTGAAATTATGACGTTTTGGAAGATCAGCCGGCTTTAAATCTTCCACTAGTTGTATTTTATATGCTTTCGAACCAAAATCTTTGCGTAAAATTGCCCAAGTAGTGCCATTAGATTAAGTTGTTGAGATCGGAGCCGAATCGACTCTTCCGGGTTCTCGGCAAAATATTCATTTACAGCCGAAATAGAAGTCAGAGCAAGAAACTCCGCCAAGAAAATATTTTGTTGTTGTAGTGGTTGTTGCTTTCGTTGTTCTTCTTGTTGTTGTCGCCATATCAGCATACGGCATTTTACGTACACTGCTGCTGATAAAGAGGATAAATATGCGTCTTTTCGCCTGGCACCCGTGGTTACGATAGGAGATATGAGCTAGAGCGTATTTTATTTCAGATTTACCTTAATGAACTACCAAGCCGCGCACCACGAACATTACCTGGCTTCCTGCACACAGAGACATTCTTGTAAATTGCTTCTACGATGAGCTGGCCAGGAGGTGAACTGATTTTAAAACAGTCAATTCTGCCCAACTCTTTATTCATCACTTCTGCAAGACTTTATCCTCACGCAAGCTCTGGATGAGGTCGGTGTGCATCATCGCGCAACCCAATCGTAAATGGACCACGGAGCCCACTTGTGAGATAACTAGACAGGTTTAGCCTAGAAGGAATGAGCACAGAACTAGGTCCCTCATCAATCTAGACAGGCCTTCCGTTAGTAAGCAGTGGCTACCATTGATTCTGTGCTTATTGTGCTAAGAGTCTGAAAATACTATTTGCACGCATCTCGTAGCGACAATACAATACAAAAAATAACAAAGAAAATATCTGAATATTAAAAATCGCCCCGTACACATTCGAAGTCAACTTCTCTTTTCGTTTGCCTATTTCTTTTTTTTTTATATGAAGATAAAATATGCATAAACCACCTTCAAATTAAAGTCGCTGACATTGGACTTCCGCCCGCCTAAGCAGCGCCACTGTAGCGGGTGCAGCAGAAGTGGTAGCATTTGATAAATTGAAATCCCACATTCACACATTTGTGTCCAATTTTTTAAGGGATTCTGTTAAGCAACAAACCAAAAAAATAGTCGCTGTGAAGCCGTCGAGTCTATTTGGTATTTGAATTTTCATATCAGCCAACAATGGAACAACAAACACCCACAGCACAAAGGAAAAGGGGAAAGCCAGCTTTGGAGCGAAAGGGTTTACCCATGTGCCATGATCAGCCACAAATACTTGTTTCTACATACATATGTACATATATATGTGCATACATATGTGGGATAGTGTATTATTTCGTGCGGGCTATTTGTATTATGGGCATTGCACACACACGCGCACGCTTACAATGAAATCGAAATTGAAATACTTACATACCAGGATAACGACAACTCCATGCGTGTAAAATAAATGAAATGAGCCGAAAGAGGGACACGAAAACAAAGTATTAAACCTAAATACAAATACAAAAAAAAATACAAAAAAATCAATTGTAATATTGGGGATACTGTAGCTGTACTTGGATGGAGTTAATGTTGTCGCCATTCGCACAACCGCAAACTCACACAATCAGTTTTAAAGTCAACTCTTTTTATTGCTGAGAAAATGTTTAATACTTACATATACAAACATACACTTGCATAAAATACACTTGAAGACTGTTGCAAAGTGCTCAAACTATTGGAAAAAACCGCACAAATGTCGGTAAGAGCAAAATATATTAGAAGTTCTTGCAAGAAATATGTGCATATGTGTCCATTCGAATACTTATGGAGAGGGGATTTGAAAAATTAATTTGAAAAATGTGAACATTTGTTACGCCTGCAGCGTTGCAAAGCTGGAGGATTCCTATGCTTTTCATATTACTTGGGAACTCTATGTCCTGAAAGGTACGAATCAAAGGCGTAAAATAGTTAAAAAAAAGTATTAAGACCAAGTTTTTAAGTTGCAAACACATTCAGGTTTTAGTAAGTAATAAATCTTTAGATGCTCCCACAAAAGGGAGGCATCTACAATTCTACAGCCACCTTGAAATGTGAAACATTTTTTTTGAGATATTTTTTTTTATGGCAAAAATTTAATATAATTGGACATCTGCCATTACCTGGCTTATGATTATTATTATTTTTATTTTTCCTCGCCACTTTCCCCCCCGCATACCGCGCGAGGCGGGGTCCATTTCTTCTTATTATTATTAATTATTATTAGGCTACTGCGCACTGCGACCAAAAGTTATCTCTTGTGCGAAGCCAGCTGAGGTACCCCATATTTTAAGGGTTTTTAAAATTTTTTAGCACATTCTGGTTTTTATTGTTCCATAATTTATATGAATGCACGGCAATACAACCAAAGTGGTGTAGCCTTTTTCAGTCTAGTGCAGGACATTCCAAAGAATGTATTTTGAGTTTTCAGTGGCCATTTCTCAGAATCGGCAGATGATGGTCTCAGAGCGACCAATTTCGTTTAATTGATATCTCAGGCTACAGTGGCCAGTAACCAGAGTAAAGTAACCCGTTAGAAGTCTTAAGCCTATTCTGCTGAGGGAAAGTAGCTTCTCAGAAATTCCTCTGTCCAGCATTAGAAATTATTTCGCTTGTTGGCGACCGATAGAATTCCGCTTATGTTCAACGAATTTCTTCTCCTCCCACTTTCTGAGAAATTCGTTCATTTTGCTTTGCCTTTTGTAAGTCCGCAGAAAGGCTCAGTACAAATTAGAAGCATGTTTGCCCCTTTTTAGCTAGATGATCAGCCATTTCGTTTGCAACAATTATGAATTTTCCGGCAGGTTGATTAATTTTGCGCCACCTTGTATGAAAACATTTATATATATATACATACATATATATATCATGCACTTATAAGCGCATATATGTATGTACATATAAGTGCAAAAAAGTTGGGCACGCCATTTTTTAATCAAATAAGCGCCAAATAATCTTATCAGTGCCCAACCAGTCCCAAAATAAAAATATAGTGCACCATGAAGTTAAAAAACATATATATGTACGTATCATGTACATACGAATGTATGTATGTATGCGTGTGTGTGTTTGTGTTCGGGTTTGCGGTACTACGATAAAACCTATTTACGTTCTCAATATTTTATTTGCTCGATTTATGCATCGAAAAATTGTGTCAAATTATTTCGCCAAAACAAAAAAAAAACAAATTCACTATTTTTCAAATGTGTATGCACATACCTTATATACATATTTATGCACACATATGCATGCACATTCATTACAATCTGTTTGTGTGCTGTCTGGTGATAATTTAGCGATAAAATTTGGAGAGAAATAATTGCCACCGTTAAATTGCACATTTTTGTACTTGAAATATTTAATATTTGTGTGAAATTTAGTCTAAAAAATTAGTTATTTTAAAAAATATTTGCTATGGTATTATAAAATTTTTGCAAAAAAATAAAACTTTTTAAGAAATCTCAAACACTAAAATTAAGAACAAATCAATGTTAGAATGATTTACTGAAGTTTGCTTTAAATTGGATTAGGTTCAACAGACATAATGAATCTTCGACTCTTCCATTTGTCACACACCCCCAATCGACGGTCCTCATTTGTAAAATCAAACGCTATGCAGAAGCGACTAAGACAGATGATCGAATTTTTTTATTAACCCATGATGTATTCAACTTGATTACCTTAATCTGTAGTGTTCCATAGCCCATCAGTCTATAGCTAGTTCAAGGAATACCACTCTGAGCCAGATATCCAAACCAGTTGACTTGTGCGTTTCAGACAGATATTAGGACTCTTCTTTTCGCCAAGCGTTAACAAGTGGCGCAGAGATGGAGCAATTGGTGTAAATGAACATATCTTGGCAACGCTAAAATAGAACTGCCTTAAAGTAAGCTATACCAGTTTAATGAGATACACCCATACTCGCTAGCGGCGAATCTCACACGATAATTTTGCTGTTGCTTTCACATACAAATGTTTCCTGAAGTTAGTCGAGCAGAGGGATAGGGAGCAGAGAAGTGGCGAATAGAAGAGGCCTATTAATGATGATAATCACTAAGCATCACTGAGTATTTAAGCAATTGAAGGCACTACGCAACTCCATATCGTGAACTGATAATTTATTGAAACTTGAAATCCGATGAAATGCACAATAATCAAAAAAATAATAATAATAATAAAATCAAAAATAATTAAAAAAGAAATTTTGGATTTTTCCTCAGTTACGGCCTTTTATATTTCAGCTGATGACATACACTTTTCTATATGACTTGGGATAAGAAACTTGAAAGAAGTATTAAAAAATAAAATAAAATACAATTCTAAAATCCCAAAGTATGTTCAGTCTGAAAACGAGATCGCCGTTTGGGTTAAACAAAGAGTGTTCCTTGATCACTTTAAGCGAAGATTGCTTTTCAAGGCCAAATTGATTGATCGATAAAAAAGCATTTCTTTCCAACATCTTCAAGAATCGTGTCACCGCGTAAGCCTTGAGGCTGCTGAGCTACCAAATTCATACTGGCTGATTATCATCTGAAGAGAACATCCAATCTATTGGAGAAGCTCGGCCAAAATACCTAACAAGAATTATTTTTCTTCTTCTCGATTGGCGCAATAACGACTTTTGGTCTAGGACAAGAATGATTACAATATTATAATCGAACAATCGAACATTGAACAAAAGGCGACTACTAGGCAGTGCAAAATTTATTATTTGCATATAGTTTCCTTCCCTTGCCAGCTAATTTGCAGTACAGTTTGAGAAAATTTGCCGGCAAGCAAAGCTCTTTAAATGCAAAACAAAATCGAAGAAAAATGTCCCATGTCGACCCCAATTATTCACTTGTTGTTCGCTATTTTCAACCACTTGGGCTATCATATTATATAATCAATTGCCTTTGCGTTTCACCACACACAGCGAAACAACAATAACCCAGCCCACAAAAAATCCCTCCGACGGCGCAATTCCAAAAGAAATATGACTTGAATAGCAATCGATATGATATTTGGCGCCATGATTTCGTTAACTGTTTACGGTTTCTGCCAATATTGAACAATATTGACAGATTTAGAGTGCTTTTTTTTTAACAGACTATGGTCAAAGTGCGTCGGTACATGCAATTTCCATATACAAAAGAAATTCGATGGCACATAGGCGATTGTAGCAATGAAGTGAAGTCAGTTATTTGATAAGATTAGCTAATATTTGAAGAAGTCGGCAGTGTACGTGCGGAGGGGCGAATGAGCCGGCTAATCGTGCGTATGCATGTATGTATGTATGAGTGCTTGTAGATGTATGCATATAAATAAATACGCTCATTTTTTAACACATACTCCTTCGCTCCTCACTTTTCTCTTCTGCCTTCTGTCATCTATTTATGTATACAAAAATAAAAATAAAAAAGTTGCAAAAAATAAAATGATTCGGCTGCCTGTTTTTGGCTATTATCAAATTGACCCACTTATTGTTGTTGCACTCAGTGATGAAAGCTATAAATCGCATATGAATAGAAGGAAGGAATATGTGGAGAATGTAAAAAAATTTAAAAAATGTAGAAAAAAATTTAAAAAATGTAGAAAAAAATTTAAAAAAAGTAAACCAAAATTAAAAAATTTGAATGTTAGAACAAATATTAAGTATAAACACACGTGATATAAGAGAGGGAGAAAAAAATTATGATTGAAGTGATAAATAAATTTGTGATTCAAATAGGAATGGACTGTCGCTAAATTAGTACGAGCATGTTTTCAAAAAGAACAAAATATATGAGTGTGTATTTATAAGTATGTATGTATGTATACATAAGTATGCATATATGTATATGTATTAAATAACTACAAAAAACTTTGCTAATAATGCAAGCAAGCGCTTCAATGCCACTACTACAATGGTGAGATAGAAATAAATATTATTCAACAACAGTTTTCAGGCATATGCGCCGAAAAATCGCAGAGAAGCAATAAAACTAATGCGAAATTGAAAAAGAACAGAAAAAACCCGAAAAACCCGAAAAAAAGAACACCAATAGTCGTACTAGAAAAATACATACAACACATTTATGCAAGTGTACACACACACACATGCATATATGTAAGTAAGTACATACATGCGCATTTATGTACTGTTTACCGAAAACTTAAAACATGGCGTTTTACTATAGCGCCCGGCCGGCATTACATGTGAGGAACGAAAGCTGTCCTACAAAAGTGCACAGCCATTGAAAGCTTAAGAACGTTACCCAATTTCATTGCCCTTAACTTTTTGCAATAAAATCACAGTGAAATCGTTCCGTATTAGGTAAAACTTTGTGAATTTAGGGTATTGATAGGATTTATCAGCCTTTATTTTCAGTAATACAAATTTAATGCAATGCGCAACATAACTCACAAAAATAATTAAGAACCGCGCGAAAATTTACTAAATTACAAAAACTATTGGGAGGTTGAATTAGTTTTAAATGTTTTTTTCGAAGATTTGGGGCTTTATTGTGAAAAAACGGTACAAAATATTTTATTCGAAGTATTGGCCATCGCTAGCTACAACTTTCGCCCATCTTTCGGGCAATTTCCGCATGCCGTTTCTCCAAAATTCTGGCCGCTGCTTGGCTATCCATGACTCAACCCATATTTTGGTAGCCTCGTACGAGGAGAACCGCTGGTCCGCCAAATCGAGACTCATATGCCGGAACAAATAATAATCGGAGGGAGCTATGTCTGGACTATACGGCGGGTGGGGTAACACTTCCCAGCCAAGCGTTCCAAGGTATTTTTTGACAGGTTGAGCAACATGCGGCCGAGCGTTGTCATGTTGCAAAATAACCTTGTCGTGCCTTTTTACCGTTTCCGGCCGTTTCTCTTTCAATGCCCGGCTTAAACGCATTAATTGCAGTCGGTAACGATCCCCCGTGATTGTTTCGCCCGGTTGGAGCAGCTTAAAATATACGACGCCGACCTGATCCCACCAAATGCAGAGCATGATTTTCTTGCCGTGAATATTCTGCTTGGCCGTCGAAGTTGATGCGTGGCCGGGCAAACCCCATGATTTTTTGCGTTTTGGGTTATCGTAGTGGATCCATTTTTCGTCGCCAGTCACCACCCGATACAAAAAACCCTTCCGATTTTGTCGCTCGATCAGCAATTCGCACGTAAAAAATCGCCGTTCGACGTCGCGCAGCTTCAACTCGTACGGGACCCAATGTCCTTGCTTTTGGATCATTCCCATCGCTTTTAGACGCTTGCAAACGGTTGATTTATCAACGCCCAATGATTCAGCAAGCTCTTCTTGGGTTTGGCACGAGTCCTCGTTTACCAATTCCCCCAATTCCGCGTCCTCGAACTTTTTAGGCTGGCCAAGACGCTCCTTGTCTTCGGTGTGAAAATCACCACTTTTGAATCGTCGAAACCAGTACTCACATGTTGAAATCGACGGAGTATGGTCTGGGTAGGCCTCCTGCAGCAATTCACGGGCTTGGGTTGTATTTTTTTTTCAAATTGAAGCAGAAATGCAAAGCTTCACGCAAATTGCGTTTCGACGGCACGAAAGTTGACATACTCGGAGCACGAAAACACTGCGTTGTTTATACTTCAGCGAAATGACAGATACTGATAAACAAAGCCTAGGGATGAGGCTTTGTCATGAATATATATTCAGTATTGCCAACGCGATAAAGTGATAAATAGCGCCATCTGTGTGTCACCTTTAAAACTAATTCAACCTCCTAATATTAAATTTACTAAAAACTATAAAAATTAAGGAAACTCCTTCAATTTTATTTAATTCCATTTTTTGATTTTAGGTTAGGATAGCTTAGGTTTGGCAGCCGCATCGCACATAGAGATAACGATGCCACTTAGACCACGAAATAGGTCCGTTGTGAGCCGCGGGGGCTGGGCTACATTTCCCTCTCCATATTGAATCTTCCTGAGCTTTTGACAAAGCGTAAAAGGTTGTTGATACCTAAAGTGTATAGATTATATATATTCGTTAAGTAGGATTTTAAAAATCGGTTCCTGCTTCTGGCTAGAGCCGGGCATGTGCAAAAAAGGTGTTGAATTGTTTCCAATTCCTCCTCATTTCTGCAGCTACGACAGAAATCATGCGTGTAAACGCATAATCTTCTTGCATGATTTCCTATGAGACAATGTCCTGTGAGGGCCCCTACTAAGGTCCTGATTTGAAGTCTACTCAGTTTTATAATACTCTTGGACAGACGTAAGATTAGCCTTGGCCATGTTTGCCTAGCAATTTCACAGGTGTTAGCGCTAATCCATCTTTGATTTGCAGAACTCATTAGTGCGTCCTTAATGAGAAGCTTACAAGTTGCGAGAGGTATCTCCATAAAGTTACTTATGTCTAGCATACAGGTACCTTCTCTTGCAAGTTGGTCTGCCCTACAGTTCCCTGGTATATCGCTGTGGCCTGGAGTCCAGCATAACATGATACGATATTGCTTGGTCATCTGATTAAGAGATTGGCGACAATGTAAGACACTCCTTGATGTTGTTTGGAATGCATCCAGGGCTCGTAGGGCAGCTTGTGGCTGTCTGATAGAATGCAGATATCCGTTGATGATATGCTGTTTATCTTTAACCATTTTAAGGCTTATGAATAGCGTTTATTTCCGCTTGAAAGACGCTACAGTGATCCGGTAATTTAAAGGATTCACTAATAGAAAGCTCTTCGCAAAATAACCATGATCCTACACCGGTGTCCATTTTGGATCCGTCCGTGTAGATCTTAACGGGTGTGTTGGGTGTTGGATCTTCTTCAAGCCATTCCAGTCTAGAAGGGATTTTCATTAGGAAATTCCTTTGGAAGCAAAGAATGGGAGGGTGATAATCACAGTCACTGGGTATATCCGTGTAGGAGTCTAAGATGGTTGAATGTCCGTGTGTGACAGTTCTCCATTGTGAGCTCGCTTTGAGCCTTAAAGCGGCGCAGGCCGCTGAGTATTTGCATTTTTTTGATTTTATTTTTTTCTATTTTTTTTTTTATTTTACTCCATTTTTGTTTTATTTTATCTTGTTTTATTCCATTTTTTTATTTTATTTAATTTTTTTTTTATTTTATTTTTTTTTTTTTTTATTTTATTTTTTTTTTTTACTGCATTTTTTATTTTATTTTATCCCATTTTTTTATTTTATTTTATTCTAATTTTTATTTTACTCCATTTTTGTTTTATTTGATTTTATTTTTTTTGCATTTTTTGATTTTACTTTATTCTATTTTTTATTTTATTTTACTTTATTTTTTTATTTTACTTTATTTTACTCCATTTTTTGCTTTATTTTATTTTATTCCATTTTTTGATTTTACTTTATTCTTTTTTTATTTTATTTTACTGCATTTTTTGTTTTATTTTATACTATCCCATTTTTTTATTTTACTTCATTCTTTTGTATTTTATTTTATTCCATTATTTGATTTTATTTTATTTTATTTAATTTTTATTTTATACGCCCTACGCCATGCTTTCAAAAATGCCCTGGTGCCACAAATTTCACTATCACTTACTCAATATATCGATGAATTCTGCGTTTTCAGTCTCTTTATCTGTCATTGAAGCTTTTCTAGTGCATTGATAATAAATTTCTTACCTATTTTTGTTATGTAGAAGAAGCAAAAACAACCACAAGGAATATACAAAAATATAACCACTGTGAATGCTGCCATAATAAATATTGCAACAGTTTCAAGAAACATGAATGTAACTTGTCAGCCATTTCACACTCATTCCACAAGCTCTCCTACAACAGGACGACCCAAAAATTTGACAGCTGCTCAATGTTGTATACTTTCCCCAAAGAGTGGAAAACAAAATGAAGATAGAAGGCAAAACTGACAGGAGATGCGTGAAATGCGGTAAACGTCAAGGGCAGTAGGCAACTGCTCATTCTTTATTCCGCGTGTACTCTGTGTATGTATGCGTGTATTGTCTTCTATCTTACATAATAAATATTATGTACTCCCACATGCATTATGCGCCACATTCTCCCAGCGCATAACTTTTGCCATTTAATGTCTGCAGCTGTCTACTCTCCATCCACTAACTACTTTCACTTGTACGGGTATTCTTCCTAGTTGCGGTTGTTGTCACCAACACCAGCCAACGTCAATGTGTGCGCTTGTCATTCATTTCAATTTTACTTTTAAGTAAGAAGTTTGCCATTCGAAAAACAACATCGAATCGCTTGCTGCCCTGTTGGGGTGAGTTGGTACGGAGGCAAATTGCTTGGCGGTCTTCTTCGTTTATATGGCACACCAGCCAACAAGTGTTCCATAAAGAAATTAAGTTGAAATAAATAAAACGGAGAATGGATAGGAAATTGTTACAGTGTGTAATAAAAGTAAGAGCATCGTGTGAAGTTCCATTTTGGTGGAACATAAAAGAAAGAGGGGAGCAAAAAAATACATAAATATATTCGTGTGTAAACGAAAACTGCTGAAAACTTAGCTACTTACACTTGAAACTGAGAGAAAATGGGTGGCATCTCATTGCACCAGTCGTCTGCCACCACCCGATCGCCTTGACAAACAAGTATTACAAAAACTTGGTGGTCTTTTTACCTGCTCGGCAGGAAAACGGTCTAACTATGAATGCGTATGGTGAATTTTATATGTAAGATATCGAATTTTTGTTAGCAAGTATTACAGTTGTATTTGTATGTATGTATTTGCTGTGTATTTATATTGCCGATACACTGGTATTTCTTGGTCCCTATTCCCTATTGGCAACTTCTTACTAAACAATTGTATCTTGGATTTTGGATAGCAGTAAACATGTCAGAATAAATGTGTGGGTTTGTGTGTATGTAAAGTTGCAACCTTTACTTGTAGCTATTTTCTATGTATATATCTTAGAAGCAATCTCGACGTCGCTAACTGCAATGCTTTGGCAGTTGATGCTGCTACATTTTATTTATCTATTTGCTTACTTTCGTGTCTGCTACTGCTGCTCTTCGTATCGACCTGCTTATCACTGTCATCATTACCAACATCCACCCACCATTCCCGTTCAATATTAGCGCTTGCACCACCTCGCACTCGGAAGCTCAAGCTTCTTTTCACTTCCCTTTCAGCCTCATTCATGAGCAAGGAAATCGTTTTCTTGGCCTTGCTTCTGATTCGTCTTACTTTACTGCTATTTAGTCGCAAATTTCGATACATACATGCATGCGTACGTACGTATGTATGGATGTATAAGTAGAGTACCTTATTCTTTGAAGCTTTTGTACTTTATTCTTTCAAACACGTTCAAATTCACATATAAATATTAGAAATATAGAACTGTTTGTTGTTCGCTGCTTGGGTATTTGACATGATTTTATGGGTTCAAGGTCTTTGGTTCAAAGCTTTGATGATGGGTTAGTCTCCCTTTCACCACCTTTCACTTTTTAAATGCTTTGTATACATCATTACGAGTATACGCCCATATACTTGTATTTGTACATAAACGGTGTTTTAATGAGGTCGTTGGAGGAGGCGTTGAGGTCATTTGAATTTCATTTAAAGACATGCCTACATATGTATGCATATACATATGTATATTTAAATAAATTCTTGTGCATATGTGTGTACTTGCTCATTCTTATGTAACGGTCGCGCATTCACTTCCAAGTGTTTTCTTTGTTGCGCCAAAAAGTATGCCTTGAATTTCTTTATACTCGTGCGATCGTATAGGTATGTGCCTGTGTGAGAATTGTTTTTGATACTTATAAGATTATGTCATCGATTGGTGTAATATTTAAACATCAACAAGTTGACAGTCGCGTTTTTGGCTACCTACTACCGTAAAGTGCATAAATAACAGAAGGTAGACTATACACTTTTTTTTCGCTTATTTACCAAAGTGAAATCAAACATACAATGGAAATAAATTTAGGATTTAAAGTACATTTCGGTGTGGGGCAAGTTAACTTATAATATACATAAGAAGTATAAAGCATATGCTTTCTCGAGTACGGTACTTTTTTGCTTGAATATATCGGGTTTTCCAATAAGAGGTGTTATTTTGATGTTCAAAGAAAAATTCTATTTTTTAATATAAATGATCGGATGTTTATTTTATTATAAAGAAGAAGGTATACCGTTAATAGAGGAAAATAATATCAGGCAAATGACCACCATGCCCACGCTTACAGGACAATATCCTTTTCATGAAATTTTCCATAATCGAATTCCAAAGTGGCTGCCCTATGTCCTCGATAGTCTCACGAATTCCATCTTTGAGATTTTGAATCGACCCTGGGCTGTTGGCGTAGACCTTCTCTTTCACGTGGCTCCAAAGAAAAAAGTCACAAGGTGTTAAATTACAAGATCTCGTTGGCTAGTTGTGATCACCTCTTCGAGAGATAACATGGTCCGGAAACTTTTCCCGTAAAAGATCAATGGTTTCGTTGCTTGTGTGGCACGAAGCGCTGTCTTGATGAAAATAAACATTGTCCAGATCAATACCATCCAGTTCCGGCCATAAAAAATCGTTAATCATCTCTCGATAGCGCAATCCGTTCATCTGCAACACCTGTTATTGGAAAACCCTTTACTATGTATATTATTTGCTGTGATCGCTTTCATTGAACTGCGTTCGTGTATCTATTTCTCTTAAAGGGTTGGCAATGGTTTTTTGCGTTTCTGTAGGAGCACTGATATTTTTATGCGAAATTTTATTAAAAATGATTCGGTCTTTGTTCGAAATTTCGTGAATTGTTTTCTTGTTTATATCGGAGCTGGTATGCAAGTAAAAAATAAATATTTCTACAGCATTTTACTTTAGTTGAAACGATTCAATAATGTGGAAAGGGAAACTTGCAACCCAGCGCTTTGAAAAGCAATCATAGAGTTGCAAAAGACCGGTGCTATTTCAAAACAATTAAACATCTCAAAAACGATGGTTTTTAATGCTTTGCAATATTTTCCTGAGTGTAAAACAGCAGAAAACGTTTCCAGAAAAAAGAAAGCGGGACAAGACTACCACTCAAATTGATAGCAAACAAAACAGGATCCCACGAAGAGTGCTGCTCACAGCCATCGAGAAATTTTTGTTTTCCTCGAAAATCCAATAACGAAAAGAACAGTTGCGCTTCGATTGGCAGAAGCAGGGCTTCACGATTCGCTGGCACGAAATAAGCCTTTGGTAACAGCATCGCAACGACAACGCCGAATTGAGTTTGCTCGAAAGCACATATCCTGGAGTCGAAATCAGTGGCGTTATATTTTAGACAGCGATGAAAACAAAGTACGTGGGAGCATCAATAAAGGTGTGGGGCTGATTTTCGTGGAAAGGTGTCGAGACAATTCATTGTATTAAAGTAGATATGGATGCAGTCAAGTACTTTCAGTTATTGAAAATGTAATGTTACCTTATGCGGGAGAGAATTTACCGTCGATTAGCAAATCTCAAAGAGGCAGTGAGTCGAAGCACACTTCTGATGTGGCAAAAGAGTTTTTCGAAGACAATTTGATCACTGTTTTGGATTGGGCATCCTCGAGTGCCAACTTAAATCCAATAGAACATCTTTGGAACGATGTAAAAAATGCACTCAATACGCAGAATATCACAAATTTGGATCAGTTATTTGAAAAGGCCAAGGTAGAATAGGCATTCATTCTTGCTGAACGCTGTAGATGTTTTATAATGTCAATGCAAAAGCGGCTGTTCAGTAGTAATAAAGCAAAACGGATTTACAACGAAATATGAATGTATAATTTTCTCTTTTGCCTGAATTTTTTATGATTTGAATATTATTTTGCGTCCTTCTTAAGTATTTTTCTTAAAGAAGTTTCGCTGTGTATTAACTTTTGCATGATTTTGTTTTTCTTATATATATAGTACATATATGTACATAGTATAATTGGCGCGTACACCCTTTTTGCGTGTTTGGCCGAGCTCCTCCTCCTATTTGTGGTGTGCGTCTTGATGTTGTTCCACAAATGGAGGGACCTACAGTTTCAAGCCGACTCCGAACGGCAGATATTTTTATGAGGAGCTTTTTCATGGCAGAAATACACTCGGAGGTTTGCCATTGCCTGCCGAGGGAACCTGCGTGCGTTCCGAATGGTAGTCACGCACCAACCCATTCGGCTACGGCAGCCGCCGAAAATAAACCTAATATGCAAAACATTTAAGTGATTTTATTGAAAAAAAAACCTCCAATGGAGAGAACTGGGTATCTTAAAGGGTGCTTAAGTATTTTTCACCAGCTGTAAAACCATTTTGATCACTGCTTATTTTTTTACTACTTTTACTGTAAATTGAACTCGCCGCAGACTTTATTTCACGGAATTTTTTTGTTTTTGGAGAAATTATTATGCCTTCCTTTCTGTAGATAACATATTCGACTGAAATAAATAGAAAGAATATTGAAGACTATCAGTGTGAGCAAATTTTATCTGACAATTTTTGAAGTCTTAATTCTGACTACTGTCTGAGATGCAAGCAATGCCACCTGAGTAACGCATAAAGTTTTGTAAATTCTTAAGATAAATGCTTTCGCGTTGATTTTGAACACTCGTTTTGAACTAAGACTTGCCATAATCACTACTAATTCGTACCCTTACGATGCTACGATTTCTTCTCACATACACCCCGTTACAAATTTATAAACTCACCACTATTTTTTTTTTTAATAAAATTCAAAGTTTCAAATTGTGTACAAACATTTTCGATATTTCCAAGTTTTTTAAGCAGCATTTTTGAGATTATTCCTTATTATTTTATATTTATAGCCCATTAAAAATTTAAAAATGTTTTTATTAAATTTTGAAAAAAAAAATTAAAAAGTTTTCATTAAATTTTGAAAAAAAAATTTGAAAAGTTTTATTAAATTTTGAAAACAAAATTTAAAAAAGTTTTTATTAAATTAAAAAAAAAATTAAAAAAGTTTTTATTGAATTTTTTTAAAAATTTAAAAACTTTGAAACTTTGCGTTATATGGTTTTTGATGTTACGATTCATTCGCCCCCAGCATTCGTCAAAAATTCTGAACTGCCATATGCAATTTTTATATGTGTAAATTTAGCGAGTGTAAGCTCCTATCAAAAGGCTGCCTTAGTAAATGATAAAGAGTTGATTTCAATAAGTTAGCCACTGAAATTTTATTTCTCAAGACAAAATATTATATTTTCACTTTGTGATTTCAAAAAATCTTAAGTCTTTAGTTAAATTTTATGATTGAAAACATTTTATACTTCAATATTTCCATTTGTTTCTCATTATAGGCACAGTATTCAAAGCACACAAACTCATATTGGCAGCCTGTTCGAAGAAGTTCGCCGAACTGTTCGAGAGCACACCAACAAATGGGCAATGCGTTGTCATATTGGAGGCCACGTCCTCCGACAACATGGCCGCATTGCTCGAATTTATGTACAAAGGTGAAGTGCATGTATCACAAGAGGCTCTAAACAGTTTCCTTAAATCTGCGGAAAATCTGCAGGTAAGCCACAATTTAAAAGTGACAATGAAAAGTGGAAGATTATATTACAAAAATCAGCCTGAAAGTGGGCTTAGCCAAGCTTTGTGCTAACAAACGACTTACACAATTTTTCTCTTCCCTCAATTGTAGGTGAAAGGTCTGTCTACAGAAACTGGCCGTTTGGCCGCTCAACAAGCACAACAACACATCGATGCGTCGCCACTAGACTCGCCCACCGGCCGTCGCAGTATGCGCAACAGCCTGAGTGGTGGTGCGGGTATCGGTAGTACTGTCAGCGGCAGTCCCCTAACGAGTATTGGTGGCGGGGTACCGAGTGGTGCTATCATTGGAGGCAATATGTCCGGCCAAATGACCGGCAATTCGGATCGCAATAGCAACAGCGGCAATGGCAACGGTGGCAGCAGTGGTGGCGGTGCTGGTGTCAACCTTATTAGCGGTCCTGGTAGTGCACACTGCAATCCCCCAGTTAGCGGGGCATGTGCAACCGTTGGTGGTGCAGGTAGTTTGGGTAGTGGCGCTGGCGTTGCACACCATCTGAGCAGTTCAAGTGGTAATCTTAAACAGGAATGCGATTCACTGATGCAAGGTGGTACCGCAGCAGCGCTGGCCGCCGGTATACCGCCCTATGTGCCGCCCATCTATCGCCCCATGTCATTCGAGCCGCTGCGTAAGCGTGTCCTCCGCAGTCCATATGCTGAGCAAGAGGTGCGCGGCAGTGTCTTGCGTGATGGCTCGAAAAATTCATCGTCCGAGTGTGCGAGTCCGATTAGCAAACCGCCCTATCATCGGCCGTCGTCGAGCGCATCATCGAATGCACCCACCGAGGCGGACACAATGCAATCGGAGCGAACATCACCGAGGTGAGTGCGGTGGGGTTAAACACGAGTCAATGGAATTGGTGTAGAGGGAGTTATTCGAATAAATGAAATGGATATTATGAAGCTCAGTAAAAAGCTGATGGTTAAAGGTTTGCTTTCATCTTTATTTTCAGCCGTTACGAAAATCACAGTCCTGGCGCCACAGCAGGCAATGGCAATGCGCCGGGCAGCGCTGTGAAAACGGAACGAAATAATGGCAGCACACACGAGGCTAATGATGATGACCGAAGCGAGCACGACGAATCGATTGATGTAAGTGTGGAGTGAAATAAACACTAAAACTAATTTTTTTGTGTAATCTTAAATTTACTTCGTACCTCACACAATTTTGGTACTATCTAATCTGTTACTTTCTATTTGCAGAATGGAGCCGAAGATCTGCGAGTGAAGTTAGAAAACTCCAACTACTCGCCGCCGCCGCCACAGCCACCTACCTCCAACACATCTTCCACAACACCATCCGCCCTGCTCGAAAATCTTAAGAATGTCGAAGCTGGGATGCCAAGCAATTTGGCCACATCCATTGCGCCGGAGGATATGTTAAATGTATGGAATGCGACGAAATTGAATAATAAAAATAGCGGCATGGTCAACACGGCGGACGGTAATAAAAACGAAAACAAAAATGTTTACACATAAAACTAACCCTATTTTGTCTTTGAAACACCTTAACACATTCAACTCAGTAGCAAACTTTTGTGCGCTTACAAGTAGACTATCTTGTAGCATTTGCTCATCCATCCTTTTTATAGGATAATTTTTTATCATTACGTATTTTTCTTTCAATTATTTTACCTACACAATTAAAATTATCTAACGATCCCCATCTCCCGCCCCATTTAGGTAAGAAGCTGAAGTGCCTGTACTGTGATCGCTTGTACGGCTACGAGACAAACCTCCGCGCCCATATCCGCCAACGTCATCAAGGCATCCGCGTCCATTGTCCCTTCTGTTCGCGCACTTTCACCCGCAATAACACCGTGCGCCGACACATCGCACGCGAACACAAACAGGAGATCGGCTTGAGTGCAGCCAGTACTGGCATTGTGCCCGCTTCCGTCGCCGCTGCGGCTGCGGCGGCGGCCGCGAATCATTCGCAATAGGATGCGGCCGCAACAGCGGCGGCAGCAGTAGTCATGAGTGCGCAGAAAGCAGCAGCAAAACAACGTAAACGAAAATCATTAAAAATGGCATTAGAGAAGTGTATGCAGCGACGCGACGCAGCAGCAAGCAGTGGTGGCAACACCGGTGCAAGCGGTGTCGTCGTCGGCAGCATCAGCAGCAGCAGTGGCGACATCACCGGCGAGACAGCAAGCAGCAGCAGCAACGCGATCGCCAGTGTAGCCACTATCGGCGTTATAGCCAGCACGTCGACACGTGCGGCTGAGGAACGCAAACAACAACAGCAACAACTCGCACAGCAGCAAGTCGAGTTGGAACAGAAGAAGCATCAGCAACAAAAGCAGCGACAGGCGCGGCAAGAGCGGCGACGCAATAGTACAGCGACTGGTCATAGTGAGAGCGCCACCGACGCAATGGTGAAACATCAGGTGGAGGGAGAGGAGGACGAAGTGGAGGAAGAGGAGGAGGAGAAAGAACCAGAGGCAAAGCGGGAACGGCAGGAGTTGCCAGCAACGGTGGAGAGCACAACCGAGGCGGATACCTCACTAATGGATACAACTGCCAGCAGTAGCGCCACCGCCACTGATACCTCCACCACCAGCACCACCACCAATGAACGTCTCAACACCACCACTAGCACCATCGATTCATCAATTGGTGAGTTGGCCGACATCGCTGTGGAACGTTTGCGTGCATCCAGCGAAATGGAAACGGACGCGGATGATGCGCCGCCTGTGGCCAAAGAGCCCAGCAGGGCAAGTGTTGCCGAAGAAAAACCACCAACTGACGCTGATGCTGAAGCTGAAGAAAATGCTGTTGATACAACTTCAACCACAATAATAACAACAACGCCGTTAGCTGCACAAACCTCAGCCTCTAGCGAGGCTGAAAACCCCCCACCGGTACAAATGGAAACCGACGAAGACGACAAAGTCGCGCCCACCACCAAGTCCGAAGCTGCTGCGGACGCTGGCGCGACTGTCACGCAGGTGACCACAACAAAAACAACTACAATCACAAATAATGCCAATGCCAATGATACGACAACAACAACTACAAATGCTGCTGAATAAATGTAGTCGTCGTGTCGTAGTAAATAACGAGGAGGAGAAGAGAGGAAAGTAGAGGAGAAGTGAAGATTTTCGTTTACGCGCACTCAAAAGGAGCGCAAAGGTTTCATGCGCGGCGCGCAATTTGCCATTACGCGCGCGCAAGGCGTTTGCTGCTCCATCTTAAGAACAAGAAAAGGAAGAACAGAGACTACTGTTGCAACCGCTGTTGCACTCGGATGGAATATATTAATTTAAAAAAAAAAAAAACAAAAAACAAAAATGATAAAAAGTAAATATGCAACAACAATAATTATAATGAATTAATATAATAATTAATTATTTTACGAATTAATTATGATGAAGTTAAATGAAGTTTGTGTTTTACAGAAGACACAACCAGCTGCTGTGAGTTAATTTAAATTTACATTTTAAAGCAAAATAGAAGAAAACAAGTAATGTAGGCGCAAGTAGCGCAGAAGGAAAAGGAGAAAGCAAAAACGCAAAAACACGCAGTGAATCAGCCTGAAAGCATGCTTCAGTGCAAGCAATAGAAATGCCAATATTTTTTTTTTTTTGTAACGAATGCAAGCACACTGAAGAAACAAATCAAATCAAGATTTTATGATTTTTTTTTTTAATTTCTCTTAATGTATAGCAAACTCAACTATGAACTACGCTGTTATTGCAATTGAATTTTTGTTTGTGTAATATAACTCTATTTGCAATAAATACAATAACAATTAGCATTAAACTGCTATTTAGTTGAGATGCAGAAAAAACAGGCAAGAAACGCAAGAAAATAAATATGAAAACAGCAAAAAATGAATGATATTTTCAAAACCACAGTAAAAACTGACCTGTAAATCCGACTGAGAAATTGTTTTCAGGGTGCTACTGTAATTGCATTTAAATACCATAGAGATTGGCAAAAGAAAAAGTGTTTGAAAATATTTTTGCAAGCGTGCTGTGTGGGGTATAACGATTTCTTGAAAGAAGATTAAGATTAAGATTAAGATTGAAAGTAAATTATTTTGGCGATACATTAAAATTAACTTTTATTTTTTCAAATATTTCATAGTACAAAAAGTCGAGCAAATTTTTGATTTCACACAAATAAGTTGAGACGGTCGAGCGCATTCATTTTCATTTAAAAAATTCGAACACAGAGTAAAGTTTTTTTTAAATATTTTCTTTTTCGCTATAGACTTTTTTAAGTAGCAGTTCAATAAAGTATTTGATGCAAATTACAAAAAAGAAGGGTTTTTTAACAAAAGCACGTACTTTGATATAAATTAAAAATTGTTTTAGTACACTTTATAAAGTCATATTTTCTGAAAAATATTCGATTTATCATTGTTATTTTAATTTCGACCTAACATTTCAGTTTTTTCTCTTAAACTTGCTCAGAAAATATTTTGATATAAAAAATAACTATAATATTTATGAATTTTTTTGTCGGAAATTTAAAAAAACTATAATTTGAATACATTTTTCTTTTTTGAGCCTAAATATTTTTATTTTTCTCGAAGGCTACAGTAAAATTTTAATATATAAAATACCCATAATTTTTATAATTTTTTTTTTCGGCGAAATTAAATTAGAAATTTAAAAAATTATAATTTGAATACATTTTTTTTAGCTTAAATATTTTTATTTCTCTCGATGGCTATAGTGAATATTGATATATAAAAATACCTATAAAAATAATAAATTTTTTTCGGCGCTTAGAAATTTAAAAAACTAAAGTTTTAATACATTTTTTGTGAGCTTAAATATTTTTGTTTTTATCAATGGGTATAGTGCATTTTATCTCAAATCTTCTATTTTTTTTTTGTATATGCTTCGCACTAATTTGTCAGCTTTTTGATTTCCCAACATTTATGCGCCACATATCACGCATGCAAAAAAGGTTTTAAGCAATAATATATTATTTTCAACAGAAATATTTACTTCATGAATTTCAAACAAACAAAAACTCAACAGAAAAGTATTACATTTCTTAAATTTTTTACAAAAAAAGAAAAACAAAACAAATTCACATTTAAACGAAAAAATGCATTTCTAATTACTAATGTGTATTTAGTAATAAATTTAAAGAGAACAACAACAACAAAACAAACAAATAGTTTTGTGCAAACAGTGAATAAGAAAGTTTGAACGTTTTTGATTGGTATTGATGTATAGAAATAGCGGGAAAAACGTGGAAATATTTTGTTTTTGTAAAATATGTTTTAGTTTACTGTTGTTACTTTTTAACTTAACTCTCGAAAAGGAAACGTAAACGCTGTCTTTCTTTTTCCACAATCACAATGTGCATTTTTTTGTGAAAATAATATTATAAATATTTTTTTTAAATTAAATTTTTTTACACAGTCAATACCAACATGGCAATAGCAACACAAGACATAAGCAACAAGCAGTACCTTATTTAAAGTAAAGTGAAGAGACACTACATTTGTATAGGCATTTTTTACAAGATATAAAAAAAGAAGAAACCAAGTAACCAAGTAACAGCAATAGTAAAAATAAGCAAACAAACAAACAAACAACAATAACTTCAAATAGGGGGAAAACATAAGAAAAATAATAACCACACAAAAGAGTCCTAAAATTGCAAAGCCAAATAGTACAAGTTCAACTCTTTTTCCCCACCACGCGCGCGGTTGAGTGCGGGAACGATCGAAAATAAAATAAATAAATAAATTTCTCTACTAAAGTAAAATGAATTTTTTAGTGTGTGAATTTCCAAAAGTGATGCCATTGCAGCAGTTTAAAAAATCAATATTTCAATATATTTAAAGTAAAAGCATTTATAAAACAAACGATAATAATTAATAAAGTGAACGCGTTTTTTTTTTAATTATAAATTTTTGAAATAAAAAAGTGCTATTGAAACGCTCACATACATGCATGCACATTTATGTATGTATGTATAATCCTTATTTGCAAATGATCTATGTGTGTGTAATATCCAACAGCTTCGCTTTATAAGTTATATTTGATTCTTAAACGTACAAACAAATTAAGATGAAATGGATTTGTTAAAAGTAATTACTTACATACTTACATACATACATACTTCCCACGCCACAAGTGTCATTAAGCAAAGCAGCAACATTGAACATTTTTCAAAACACTAAAACAAAGCAAAGAAACGAACCAAGTTTAATCATAAAAACAAAAAACTATGAAAACACACAATCAACTACTCTACAATAGCATGAAAACAAATTTGAAGCATATTCTTAAGTGCTTCAACACCTACATACAAACATACATATATACATATAAATGTCACAAAGGTATGGTGCTGGAGAATAGAGTATGTTCTCGCTAGACGTTTATGTGTGTATGCAAGCGTGACAGGTATGCACAAACTGCGATCGAGACTCGCTAGTTGTGCCTACCTTTTTCACCACACACTCAGCCGTTTGCCCGCCCACACTCTAATTCTCCCACCGCTACCTTTGTGGCCCATAGCAACCGCATGTACCTGCAATATTTTATGAAAAAGTTAAATAATACAAAAACAATGTTGAACATAAACCTTATTAGAAAAAAAACTGAATAACTGAAGTTAAAAAAATAGTCAAACTTTTTTACGGGAGAAAATATAAGAGTGATGTGAAGTGGTAAATCTGAATGTGGTGACTTCAAGTGGTGAGAGAGAGCTTAGAGTTTGTTTTTTTGCTTTTTATATTTTTCATTTAATAATGTTTTCATTAAATTAAGTTTTTATTTTATTTATTTTTTTTAATATAATTTTTTATTTAATTTAATTTTTTTTATTCAATTTTAATTTTTTTCAATATATTTTTCATTTAATAACTTTTTTATGAAATTTATTTTTTATTTTGTTTATTTTTTTAAATTTTTTGTTTAACATAATTTTTTATTTAATTTAATTATTATTTTTTCAATTTAAAATTTTTTTAATATATCTTTATATTTTTCATTTAATAATTTTATTTTATTTTTTATTTATTTTTTTTTAATTGTTTGTTTAATATAATTTTTTATTTGATTAATTTTTTTTTATTCAATTGTAATTTTTTTTATATTTTTCATTTAATGATGTTTTTATATTTTAACAATTTTTTTTTTTAAATATATTTTTTATTTTGTTATTTTTTTTTAAATTTTTTGTTTAATATATTAAATTTAATTTTTTTTATTCTTTTTTAAATTTTTTTAATATATTTTTATATTTTTCATTTAATAATTTTTTTATGAAATTTACTTTTTGTTTTTATTTATTTAATATTATTTTACATTATTTTCATTTTTCATATTTTTTAAATTAATTTTGTTTATTTATTATTTTTATTTATTTAATTTTTTTTGTGTAATTTATTTTGTTTTAATTTTTTATGTTAATGTGCATTTTATTTAGTTTTTTATGTATGTTATGTTATGTTTTTTTACTATTTTCATTTTTTTTTTACTATTTTACTTTCTCCCTTTTTAATATTACATCTGTAAGCCAATTTTCAGTGTCGCGAGCTAATTGAGGGCTTCAACTAATAGTTTAGGTTACGTTGGAAAAGTTTGTTGAGCTTTAAAAAATCGGAAAAAGTCGTAAATCTCGCTTTAACTGAAATTTAATGAAATTTTATATATTTTTATATTTAATTTTTGGTGGTTCTATTGTTTTTTTTAATTTGTAATTTTTTTTATATTTCTTTTTTTCTAATTTTACTTTTTTTTAATTTTTAGCTTTGTTTATTTTTTTTACATTTGTTTTTTATATTTTTTAACATTTTTATATATAAATTTTTTTTTTTAGATTTTATTATTTTTAAATATAATATTTTTTTATACTCTTTTTTACTATTGAACGCAATACAATTTGAAGGTTAGGTTGGGAAAGGGTTGCGCCTTAAAAAATCGGGAAAAAACCACAAATCCCGCTTTAAGTTATTCGAATTTTATATTTTTCTTTATTTTATGTCGAAATTGTTTATTATATCTATACCTTCCATGGTCCAAACTTCCAACAAATATGGCTTTCAACATTATTTGCTCGCGAACGATCCACCCACTTGAAGTCATTCTCAATTCTTCATCACATCACAATTTTTTCTCTTCATATCCTAAAACAAACTGCTTTTGGCTTGCAAAATTTCAAAACCATTAAATGCTTTATTTGATTTGATTTTTTATGTATTTTTCGGAAGCAAAATTAAAATGAATTCTTTTATCACAAATCAACCATTAACCCTCGGAGTTGAATGAGCTTTTAGGTTTTTTTTTTATAAAGAAAAAAGCATATAAGGTTTTTTATTTAGTATTTCAAATGAAGGATTGGTAAATTGGGTGCCTATAAGTAAAATAATAAAGAAACTTTAAAAGAAGTAGTTAAATTTTTTATATAGTATACGCATAAGTAATATATATAACAAAAAGGAGAGTGTAAGAATTCGAAGAAAAACTGCATACATACAAACAAGCAAACAAACAGATGAGTTAAATAGCAAAAATAGCGACCCAAGCAAAAGAAGAAAATCATGAGAAACATATACATGAATAAAAACGTAAAAATAAACCACTCAAAAACGTTCTGCACAACTTTTTGTAATATGTTTGAAAAATCATGCAAAGAGGCAAAAAACTTGCAAAAATTAAAAGAAAAATTGTTAAAACTGTAGTTTGCTACAGCTGCGCATAAAACTAGGCACGCTTGTGAAAAAATGCGCGCCGCGAGTACCGCGAGACACGCCCGCAACAAAGCTTAATTCTAAAAGCGACTACAGTTTCCAACAATTTTCGTAGTACTATTTTTGGTTTAAATCAAAATTTTTCGTTTAGGCACACCTTTGGAAAACATTTTTCTAGTTCTGGTTTTCGCACTACGAAAACAAAATGCAGCGTATCGCCACTCTAACAACTCTGTGTAGGCGCTGCAACAAAATTTCTAAATTCAAAATTCTAAAATTTCAAAAATTGCAATTTTGGCTGGAGTAAAATAAAACAAAAAAAGAAAATCAAACAAAAACCAAAAAGAAGAAATGAAATCAAGCAGAAAGAAGTTTAAGAAAAAGAAAAACAAGCAAACAATTAGTGTTGGAACTAAAAATAATACATGCAACTCATTTTGATTTTTTTAAATGCAAAAACAAAAAACAAAAACCGAAAAAGAATAGGAAAAAGAGAAACAAACAGAAGGGAATTTAAATGGAAAATAAAAAGCAAACAGGATGCTATAAAATTATATTTAAAAAGCATGAAAACTTGAAGTGAGCAAAATGAAGATTTTAATGCAAGCAAAAAGTTGTTTAAATAATTTATTCAAAGCGATAAAGCAATAAGCTTAACATTGTAAATTTTTTATTAAGAAAAAATATTAAAAATATAAAAATTAATTAATTTTAATTATTACGTCGGTATATAAAATTTATATTATTATATTATAAATAGCGCAAACAAATATTAAAAAACAAAGAAAAGATTTTCTTTTGCTAAAAACGCAGTATGCAAAATTACTGGAAAAGTTAGATTGAAAACACTCTTATTATAAAAAACAAAACCACATACCCATAATAATAGCAAGCAAAAGTAATTAATTTAATTAAGCAACCAAGCCTTCTATGTGAAAAGTAAAAAGTAAAGAAAGTGTGTGAGTGTAAAACAAGTAAAAAAACAATTTATTATGATTTAAGTTAAAAAGCAAAAACAAAATATACAAACAAAATTTAGTAAAATTATTGAAAACATTTTGCAAACAAAATACATATTTATATGCATAATAAAAAAGCGAAAAAAATTACAAAAAAAAAGTTATGCAAACAACTACAAAATATATGCAACATACACATACATGCATGCATACTATATAGGTAAATAAATTTGTATATATGTATGTATGCCAACCATCTGTGAAAATAGCCGCGCAATAGACTAATTTTACAACAACAACAAACTAAACAGGGTGATACAAGCAACGTAGCAACAATAGCCATTTTACATACATACATACTTACTTTACATACAATAGATTTACAAAAACCAATAAACCTACAGCAACAACAACGCGCAGTCAATATCTGATTGAAGAAGAAGAAGAAGGAAATAAAAAAAATCATCAAACACATAGTTAAATACCAATTGAGCAAAGCTAACAAACACTTGTACATATATACTATATACACATATTAAAGAAAAAGCAAAACAAAATATGCATACACACATACACGCATACTAGCATAAGTAGCGCAGAAAAGTTTATTTACCACTTTTTAAATTGAATTGTTTTGGCTGCATGCGTACACACTTTTATTTTGTAAATTAAAAACAAAAAAACTGCAAAAAATTCAAATGTATATACATAAAACTTTTGTTAGTAACCTCCCCACACCGCCCCCGCCCCCCATTAATATTCTGTGATGCCGCACTATTGGCGCTGATTGCGTATACGCACCGGCGTGCTGTAGTGCATTTAAAATATTTTTTGTTTTCCTTTTTTTTTTATTGTAATAATAATAAACAGTCTACTTTGTTTGGAAAACAGGAAAATGTAATATACCTACATAAATAATTTGAAAATGTTTTCTTGAGTTATAAGAATTAATAGTTCTGAATAAAAGTAAAACACGAGTATGCGTACATGCATTCTAAACACACACACACACACACACGTACGTAAAATAACGGCAGGCCTAATATAATATTATAAACTGCCTCGCACACTCTCGAATCAATAGCCAATTCAATGGAATTTCTATTTACAAAGCAATAGTTAATGTATTCCCTTTTTTATTGCAAGGCAATAGTTAGTATTGTTTTTTTTTTTCAATTTACATATTTTTTCTTAATAATTTTTTATTAATTTTCTTAATGCAAAGCAATAGTAATGTTTAGCAAGGTTTGGCAATATTTGCAAATACAATTAAAAATATTAAAAATATTGGCACGTATTTATAGACAAAAAAATGTAGATGCTAAGAGTAGTAACGACTTTTCGAAAAGGCAAATTCGGTGAACTAAAATTAGTAGTTGTTTTATGAAAAATGTGTTTTTACAAGATTACTTAAAGTTAAGTGAGCGAGTCACATATATAAAGAAAACGCACGTAGCGAGAAACTTTAAGACGATTCCGAGTAAGACGCGAATCTGCGTTAGCGGAATGAGCCGAATTTATATCACAGCTACTGCAGCAGCCTTGAGATGCAACATTTATTTACTATTTACATTTATTTACAATTCACCTTTTACAACTTTACATTTCGTTTCACTAATTTCACTCCACTTACAACAAATTATTCTTGAGGCAGTGAGTGATACTCATCGTTTGAATCGCGCATCCGTTCGAAAATCTACGTTTGAGAGGCGCTGAACCTATACAGTAGACGACATTACTGCTTAATTTATAGATTTCATTACCCTCAATAATTCATAACTGTAAAATAAGTAGACATAAAAAAGACAACTGTCAACTGGTTCATTCAGCGACTCCTAAATTAGTTCCGCATATAAAACTTATTCCTTCCTATGTAAATTAATATGCGTTGAACTTTTTGCTACAAAATTTTATCAAATTCTTCTTTTCGAAATCTAATCTTACATCCCTCTCCCTCTTACATTTCTCTCTTATCGCAAAAGCTTCCACTGTAAAAATGTATGAGAGCGATGCAAAAAAGGCTGTTACCAACAGTTCTGTAACAGAGTTGATTTGCTGTAAAATAAGTAACAGCTTTGAGAGAAAATTTAGTTGAAACCAAGAAAGGAATTAACTTTTCGAGTAGCGAATCTTTTGTATAATAAATAATAAAAAATTTTGCAGTAACATAATTACAAAACTTACGTATATGTATCGGGTGTTTTTTTAAGCGCTTGAGAACTTAGAAAAATGCCAGTACAAAATAGAAATATTATTAGAATGATTTGCTTTTTTTTATAATCTGCTAGATAATTTCAAGCCATTTATTTTTTTAATATGACATCCGGCATATGTCTACCGCGGCTACGAGTTGCGCAACTCTTTCGATCTGACCAATTTTCGACTGCTTTTCCCATATAACTGAATAATAAATCTAAATGAGCCCAATAAGCCAAATTGTGGCGCAATCCGATGGTCGTTGGCTTCAATTCTTGAACGAGCTGTATTTTATACGTACGTAAGCCTTGATCCTTAAGTAAAATTCCACGTAGTCGAAGGACAAAGGCCAAAAAATCGATTACGCCGACGAATCGACATTTCGACTCTTTTTGAAGTCTACTTAATTTGCCTATAAACACGCGCCAATACATATCAGTAGATATTTGTATACTTTTTTCCATTTTGGGTCAATAACACCAGAAAAACAACAAATATTTGTGATTTGTGAAATTTTAATTTTATTAATTTGCTAAAAATATTCTTTATAAAAAGAAAAAAATAAATAAATATTTTTTAGGTATCAGTTGTTCTGCTATGCGGGCATGGCGCACTAAAAAGGTAGTTTTAATATGTAAGTGGCAATTTTTTGAGGCAAATAAGTGAAATTTAATTTTGCAAAGTGTGACTAAATTTATAAAAATTTAATTAATTTTTTAAAGAAATTTATACTTTCAAAAGTGAAATCGTAAATTGTCGGTTTTCTCTTTGCCAAACTGAGCGCAACAATTTGGCAAGTGCGTCTTTCGTCCCAAGGAGTCTGAATTTCATTATTTTTAAGCACGTTGGATGTCTTGCCACAAATTGTTGCCGACAGTGAGGCAAGGACAGAGAAAAATAAAATATAAAAATTGTATAAGTAAAATAAAGCAACACAACAAAAGTGCGCACGCCCAATAAGCTGCAATAATATAAATGTACATATATTTTTGTTTAGTACTAAACTACACTAGCGTACAAAATTTATGCATTAAATGCGTAAATTATGTAATATAATTTAATACTTTAGTTGCCAATAATTTTTTAATAGAATTAAGTTTTAATTAAATTAAAAATAGCGCTTAATTTTTAAACTTTTAGTGTAGCGTACCGTTAAAATTAGTTGTATTTTGTAAAGTGATTGATTAGCATTACAACAGGAACTAAATACCTCAAATGTAGTTTTTCGTTTTATGATTTTTCGTTAATTTTTTTTACGAAAAACACACACACACAAAATATATAGTAAGCAAAAGTGAAAAGTTTGCAAAGTTATTTTTATGCATTAAGTTATTTTTTGTTTTTGTTATTGCAAATTGCTATTATTATTATTATTATATGATGTACTATTACTATATAACTGTGCATAAAGTATATAGTGTCTCTTGTTTATGTGTTATGTGTACTATATTTTGTTTTTGGCTTTCAAAGTTATTTTTAAACAAAGCTATCACACAATCATTAAATTCTATGGAAAATAATTGTTTATTTGCACTTGAAAAGCAGGGAAGTTGTAAACACAATGAAATGCAAAAAAATAGCATAGGGAGTGTGACGATAATAAGATTACAAGAAAAAAAAAATAAATGAATAAAAATAAGGCGCTTTGCTTCGAAAGTGAGTCCACAGGTAGCATAGTAAGCAGACAATTTTTTAAACAATAAAAAAAAACAAAAACATACAATAGTCGAGAAATTTGCCGCTTACCGTTTATAAAATATACCCAAAACATAGTTTAATAAATAATCATTAACGAAACAGAACTGCGCAATAGTAACGTAACTACCTCAGCAGTAAGACTTCAGTTTAATGTATATTTTTTACATACATATGTACATACATACAATATTTGTAGTGTACTGTACTTTTTTCTGTGTAATTTAAGAAGTGTTGTGTTTTTGAACTTTTTTTTTAGAAATGTTTTCAAATTAATTGCATTCACTTTTGAAGTCAGTTGATAAGAAAAAGAAACTTTCACGTAAAATTAATTGAGAAAATATAGAATAGCAATTTTTGGGAATGCATACATACATACATACGAGTATGTATGCATTTTTGTCCGTTAATCTTGAAGTTTTTAATTTTTCAATATGTGTATAAGTGTGAAAAAATTTATAATAATCGGCTTTTGAAAAACACTTCAATTTTGTAGTAATAAATGTCCATGCTGATAATATTAAAAAAAAAAAAAAATAAAAATGAAATGTAAAAATAATTGCTAGTAATTGTACATACAGACTAAAGAAGAGAATACACTACTTAGCAGCATGGTGAAGAGATTTCATTCATCATTCTTGACTTAGCTTCATAGCAGCCTTTATTCACACACACACACACCACGAATGTCGCATACCATAGTTGAGTTTTGTACACCACACCACAGTTGAGTACAACACACCTTAGCTGAGCTTAAAACGTCAAGATAGTATTCATACCCCGCAGGCGACTACCTTCAGGATGAACAAAGAACGTAAACGTTTGCGTACGATTAATAGTATAAACACCTTGACGACGGCAGACGACAGACAGTATATATAAAATTTTAAAATATACAAGGTTCTTATGAACGCAATTATATATAAAATTATATAGACGACATCAAGCTATTTGGCTGCATTATTGAAATTGTCGCTATCGCCAAATTAAATCTATGTATTTCCAATTTATCCAGCGACAATGAGCAGATGTAATGCCGCCACTTAAAAATCTTGTATTATTTATTGCAAGTGCCGTTAAATGTAATAACAATCGATAATTTTAAACCAATAAAACGAATTATTTTCGTTTTTTTTTTATCACCATTTTTTTAATATACATGACTATGAATTAACCCTTTTCTAGTCGCTGGTGCTTGGAAAATATTTAAGAATTAACTGGGCAGACAGAGAAATTTTTCTTTCGCGATTTCTTGAGCAACCGTCGTTAATGTGTTTATGCTATGACTTCTGCTACCTACCACTCACAAGTGCTAAATACCATAAATGACTTTGGACCTTTTTACTACTACACTAGAGGTGCACACGCACTTAAAAACAGAAGTTTTATGAGCCAGAAACGTGTAATTAAATCAGCTAACTTCAAATCTCTAACTACTACAATACGACACCACAGAAAAAACAGAACTACATAGAAAGAACAGAGAGCGGACCAACTTGTCTTAGAGTAAATAAACGAAAAAATGTGCTAGCAAAGCAAGTCTTATGATACACACCACTTTAAACGGAGAATATTTCAATAGACTCAACTTACCACATCTCGACACACCAACAACCTCAGTTGATCACACACACCTCGTTGGCCACACACACACTTCTAATGGTCCTGCATTCAATAGTGGTGATTTCTAACTACTTCCCATTTCGCAAACAACTCACCTCAATCAGTGAGGACTGAAACCCAATAACAAACTGCCACTTCATCACTCCCTCTATTAATCGATGCATATGCACGCACACATATACCCATACATATTTAAATTTCTTACTTTCGGATTTGACAAGAAATATTTACAAAAATCATATGCAAAAATCACAAACAATTTAAGGACAGCTCTAGCGGTAGCTAGCATTTAGGGCGTTACAATAACAACTATAAGGAAACAAATACATTTTACGGACGTGGATTACACTTTTTCGACTTAGAAATAAACATTTTTAAGAAATAAAAAAACAAAAATAAATTTTAATGGAGTTATGAGTGAAAATATATGTAATAAAAATAAAAACAATTTCTGGTTATACGAAAAACTTTTAGGCATACGAAAAAAATACCATTTAAGTGAGAAAGTAAAATACATTTGTAAAATCAGCAAACTTTTCGAGGAAAAAAATTTATAAAAGAAATTATGTAAGTTGCATACTAATAATTTAAATATAAAAAAAAAAATTAAGAAAAATTGTATGGAAAAAATGGCAAACAGTAAGTACGTAAATATTTCATGGAAAATTTATTTGTAAGCATAAATATAGTTACATGACTACACTTATGGCAAAATTATATAAAACTAAATTAACATACGTGAACCCTTTGGATGTAAATTTAAATTAAAACCAAATTAAATATTAAAAATATGAACTTAAATTTATTTCAAAGCAGTAGAAATGCAAATGTAACAAAACAAAGCAAAAAGAAAAAAAATGTTTGGCTGAATACTAAAATTAAACAAAATTAAAATTAAACACGAGTTTTAAGGCAAATGATAGGAAATGAAAATTTGTAGTAAGTTGAAAAAACTTAAGAAAAAATCCAAAATATGCTAATGCATAGCAGCGATATGTAAAAATGTAAGCAGCCAAGTAAGAAAAAACGCAGCAAAAAATATGTTTTAGATAGGTTTTTGTAAATATTCCTCTCAAAATTTGTAAACCGTTCCCCCCTTTACCCCTAAAACCACTGTATACACACCCACACACACACACAAAAAACACATAAACATACCGTAAAACAAAAGGTAAACAATAAACTAAGAAACACAAAATGCTATGTTACCAATGTAAAATGTAAAAATTGTACTAAATCTTAAATTTAAATTTTAAATTTACAAAACAAATAAAAAAATATATAAAAAAAAACATAAACTAATGCATGTGTATAACGAGCAGAAAAACGAGAACTTTGGAAATAAAATGAAAAATATGAACAAAACACACTGTAGTTTGGCGATGCGAAGTAGTGAGAAGTAACGAAGAAACACAAAGCTAAATCGGAGCAGAACTGAAATGCATTTGTGTGAAAATTTCAGCAAAAAAAAGGGGTAATGAAAATATCTGAGTAGAGTAAAGGCGAGTTTACATAGACTCAGGTCATATTCCATCAAGCTAAATGCACTTTAACAGCAACAGAACATTGTTGAGATTCCCCATTGGAGGCCGAAGTATTTTTGACTATATATGTAAATTAATCTCAATTTTTCTACTCTATACTGAACAGTAATATTTCATGACACGACCACCACAGAGCGCTGCATGTAAACTCGTTCTTGACATGTAGAAATAGCAAAAAAATGGGCAAAATTTGGCGAATGTAGTAATGAATCGATGAAGAGTTGAAGAGAATGAAATGCGCAAACCTCTTAAAAAAAAATTGGATAAAACACAAAGTTGAATACAATAAACGGAAAATTGTAAGCGATACGACCCAATGTATTGTAAATCCTCAAAATTCTTGACTTGCCTTTTGAAATTTCAAAAATGCCAAACAAATCTTTAACAAATTTTAAAACCTGATATTTTTAGTAATTTTTTTTTTCTTTTTAATTTCAAATCTTTAACTTACAACTTTTCGCAGCATCCGATTGAGTGAAAAGGAATTTCTTTTTAGAGTTGCCAGCACAGAAAATGTTCCGAAATTATGTAACGGTAATAAAATTAACCGATATATTTCAAAGGAAAAAAGGATTCGAAAAGAAGTTACTCAATTAAATTAAATTTAGAATTAGTCTATGGACGAATCTTAATTCGATTTTTGAAATTTTCGTCTGCTAATAAAAACCGAGCCGTGTCTAAACAAATCAAGTTGAGATAGTGAATTTACACGTTTTAAAAGCGAGAAATATCAAAAACTAAAAATATTAAAAAAAATTTATGTATACGTATGGCAATTTATAGGCTGTATTATGGGCAATTTGATAGATCGAGTAAATTTCAGAAGCAACAAAAATTTTCTTATAACCTGATGCTTATTCGAGAAATTGCGTATACTATCACTCGACTATAAATTAAACCACATAAATGAGGTTGGTTATATTTTCCAGGATATTTATTTAAAAAAATTTATAAAAAATATACAGAATACAAATAATTATAAAAATATATACACAGTCAGCGTCAAAGAAAGTGTTGATAAGTTTTGACTATTTATTTATTTATTTTGTAGTTCCAATTATTTTTTTATAAAAAGAACCATATAAAGAAAAGTTTGGAACTTTTTATAAAATTTGTAATCTTCGGCAATTATTCCGCAAAAATTTCCATTGACCATTGAATTTTGGTGTAATAAAGTGCAAGTTTCAAGTGGTTCAAAAATCGTGCTGATTTTTGACAATTAAAAATTGCGCAAATTCTCATCAAAATTTAAAATTTTTTACTCAGAATTTTTGAAAAAATTTCAAGTCTGCAAGTTTATAACTCACTGAATTCTGGAATAATAAAAGTGCCATTCTCTAATAGTTAAAAACTCGCGCAGATTTTTTTAAATTTATTTCAAGCGCGCTTTTGTGCATCTTCTCCATTTAACGGCTACTGTACATTTTTTATATGGAAAAACACAGCCAACATCTACAGCAGACAAAATTGGAAATCGCAACTTGCGCTTTATTATACACTAAAATTCATTGTGCTGTAAAACTACATACCCGAAATTGTTCTAAAAATGCTGAGTAAAAATTTAAAATTTTGTTGAAAATTTGTCGAATTCTTACAATATTTGTACAAAGTTTAACCTTTGCTTTAAATGGTTTTTGTTGTAGTATAAAATGTGTTTTTACAAAAGAATAATTGAAATTAAGAGGTAAATAAATAAATAATCTTAAGTGATCAAGATGTGGTGTACACTTTCTTTTGACGTTGGCTGTATATATGCAGCCTGCGAAAAAATATAACACCTGAATATTTTTTTTCGCTATTTTCCTCTTGTTTTAATTAGTTATTTGTTTTAGAAAAGTTTAGCTCATGGCTTAACAAAAAACCATTTGAATCCAAATTTCAAACTTTTTAATCAGAATAAAGAAAAAACATTGGGTACGCAGTTTTAGAGTTCATTACATTTTAGCATAAAAATTTAGAAATCCCGTTGATTTTTTATTATTTGTTCTCCCTTGACGCTGTTGCGCATATAACAAATCCAGGACCTTTTTTTATATGGAGCAAATACGCAACACCATCGGGGAAAAAAATTAACAAAAATAAGCAAAAGCTTCGAGTGACTTCAAACTTGCCCTTTATTATATCAGAATTTAGTAGACTATAAAGGTGCATAACCATTTCAAAATTTAAATGGTGTATTTAAATGTTAGTCCCTGACTGTACACATTATATTAAAACATTTTAGTTACAAAAATTTTAATTTCAATTAAAATACTCAATTTTATTAAAGAAGAAAAAATCGCTCGGCGAAATATCTTTGAGAATATCTTTAACATACAAATTCTCTATTAGCCGTACACCGCGGAAATTTTTTTCTATACCAAATCTTATATATCGAGAGAATTTACCCTCTTTTGAGTGGACACCCCTCTTGGACGGACCATAACTGACTGTCCGTGAATGTCCGCTCAAGTGAGGTTTCATTGTATTTCACAATCTGCAAGGCTACTATATTTAGAACAATAGAGAAATAACTACATTGAATCTCGAATTTCTGTTACTCCTTTCACCCAAAAGAAGCTAAAATAAAGAGGCCATGCTGAGACGGTCTTGCCACCTGCAATATTTGGCTTTTAAACTTAGTTTAACTGGAGAGCAATGCTGGAGGAGCACTGAAAAACTGGCTCTAAGCAAATGCCACTTGAAACATCGTTTTTTAGCGCGCTTATGTCACACTTTGTTGCATACTTTTAAGCGTATGCTATGTTATGCTTTCATCAACTGTTTAGTGTAAATTTGTGCAAGGAATTTCCATAGCTCAATACTTAGAGCTGAGAGACCAGCACTAAAGTTGTATTAATAACTGGTGTTATAGCGGTATTTTAGCCCAGCCATCACAGATCTGGCAAGACAAAACAAAAACAAGAAAATATTATTTTTATTATTTCAAAAATATTGTGACTCTTTTAACAAAATTTTCTTGAACTCGTAAAAACTAGTGCGAAAATAATTTTATAAATTTTATTATATAGCTTTTTTTATGTTATTATATTTTTAATTACTTTTTATTAACTTTTTGAAATTTTTTGACAATTATTGAAAAACCTTGCTTTCTGATTAAGTAATTAACGATTGATTATTCAAAGAAAAAATATTAATATTTTATGTGTGATTTCTGTTTAATCCAGCCTTATTCCTAATAGGCAAATAATATTTTTGGTTAACTTTTATATGTAAAGATATCAGCTGCCTCTAAAATTTAGGAAATGTTTAAAAGTTAGTTATCAGGCTAAAATTTTCAGAAAACCTCAGTGCTGTTAACCCTTTTCATTCGAGGCTGTTTTCGCGCGAACCAACCAGCAACTCGAAACGTTTCGTAGCGCTTTTGGTGAATTTCTTACCTCTAACTTAAAATGATTAAACACATAAAGTGACACATAAAACTTTTATATTTTAAAATGTAATGTATCTTGACATTTTTACGAAGATACTTTCTTAAACATTAGTCTTTGTCTGATATTTAATGTAACAACTGCCGAGATGCATGCCCATGGAATTTCCGCACCATACAAAGGGGTGAGAGCGAGACTCAGCTCTCGAGTTGCGGCACTAAATTGTGTGGTGAACGAGACTCAGCTCCCGAGTTGTGGTATTAAATTGTGTGGTGAGCGAGATTCAGCTCTCGAGTTGCGGTATTAAATTGTGTCGTGAACGAGACTCAGCTCTAGAGTGCAAGGAGCTAACTAACAAATAGTTATGGTTGGACTTATTTCATTTTGTCATTTTATTTTACATTTTTCATCATTTATGGTTTAACAGCCTTATTTATATTTGAATTCACCTCACTATTTAAATCTTGTAAATCATGAAATAGTGCTCTCAAAAATATGCAACTCTATTAATAATGAATTAATACGCTGTTCATACACGAACAATTTGCCGATTCCACATTGCATCTTTTATGTGCTTTATATGGTAATTTAAGAGTTTTTCAATTTTAAAATTTATGAAGCTAATTTCTAAATATACTTTCGCTTACGTATATTAGTATATTTTATATATTTTATTAAATTATTTTACAGTGTTTGAACTTAATTCTAAAAGCTTAATAATAACATTAAAAATAGAGATGTTGTAGAGGAGGGAGAAATATTTGACAAAGAGAAATAGTAGGCTGTAAAAAAGTGAAAGTATAAGGAGAAGAGCAAGAAAGTATTAGGAGAGTACGCGTACATACATACATATCGCACCCTAAATACAAAAGGGTCACAACTCAAAATGTACTTCTGCTCAAATATGAACGAGACGTTATCAATAAAACGGTCCGTTGATGACATATGGCAAAAATAATTTTTTTGTTTTTGGGTAGGACTGTTATAAGCTTACATGGCAAATTTCACCGTGATATGTCACATAGTTTGTTTTCTGTGCTACTGTAAACAAGTCAAGCTGGAGTGTGGAAAATTTTGAGTTGTGATCCTTTTGTATTTAGGGTGCGATATGTATACGTGCGTACTAGCAACTTTGTTGAGCAAAATAATGTAAGAGTTCGTTTTTAAAGCGGAATGCCTTCGGCTGGTTTTGATCTGTTGTGGCAGAGCGTACCAAAGACGAATAGCAAAAGCGAAGAACTGAGATTGAATTCAGGTAGAAAATTTAAATTTGTTTGCAATTTTTTACAAACAATTACACAAATTCGAACTCAAGGCGACAGCCAAAGGTAATGAAATAGAAAATTTACTGCCTAATCACCTGTGTGCGCATTTCTTCTCTTCAACTCTGCAGCTATACAAGTAATTGATTGCTGCCACATAAACATAAAAAAATTTTTTTTTGAATTCCTTCACTCTGAACGTATACTGTAAATCTTAAGAGACTTTTGTATATAAAACAAAATATTTTTACTTAAAAAATTTTCTACTCGGAAATACATGGCATAACTAAATATTGTATACTAAAAAACCCAATTCTGAAACAAAAGTTTAGGCCTAGCAATTTTTCACAAACAGTTCAGAACATAATTAGTGAAATACGCCAAGTGTTGTAATTGAGTCTACGTTTAAGTTACAAATAAAATTAAGAACATGCAAAAATATTCGGTGTTTTAAATACTATTAAAAAACAAAAACAAAACGATGAAAAATAAGGGAAACAGTATGTGTAAGTCAAGTGGTAAAAATTGAGTAAATAAAAAATACAACAAAAACAAAGTAAGCATTATTATAATTAAAATAGTACAAAATAACGGAATAAGTAACGGCATTTGAATTTTTCAAAAACAACAAAACAAAGTAGCATTTTTTTCGTCTTTCTAATTGAAAGAAAAATCAGAGAGAGAGAGAGAGGAGAGAATTTTGAGTTGAGCGCTAAAGTCACACGGTAAAAATTATGAGATGGCAGAAAGAACCGCTACAAAATAGTGAGAGAAAAATATTGAACACAAAAACTTTTTGGAATATGACAAGTACAAAATTTCAGGTAATATTTGCTTATAGCAAAAAACAAAAAAAAAAAACAACAACAAAAGAATAAAAACAAAAAAACATAAACAAAAAATAGCGGAATATAAATTAAAATAATTACGAAATAAGTAAAATTTTGCGTAAGCGCATCTAAGACAAAATTGTACAAATTTTTTGGCTAAAATAAAATAATGAAATTTTTTTTAATAAATTGCAAACAGTGTGACGTTAGTGTGAGATTTTGAATAAATTAATATTAGATAAAGAAAAACATAAGTTAAATTTAAGCATATTTGAATTGAGTTGACTTTAGTTCGAGTTGATTTGACAGTTTAGCATAAAAAGTATTTTTTCTAATTATTTTATATTTCCGTTTACTTTTTTGCACTTGAGTTACACATGGCTGAATGATAAATTTTTAAATGTAATAAATCGAAAGTTCTGAACTGCTGCGAAAATCACAAAATTTGCATGTAAAAAACGGGATTGTACAGTATAGCTGAAAAGTTTTCGTATATATTTCTCGAAAAGAAGAAAAATGAAAAATTAAATACTGAGGAGCAAATTGTAAAAATAATTATTATATAATTTTTTTCATTGTAAAATAAAAGCTAACACATGCATTCACACATACATACATTCATTCGGAGATATGCACATACATCAGTTTCTAATCATAAAACTACTGTTATAAGCGAAAAAATATATATGAAAATAAATATACCACAAACTCAGGGCATTCGAAGAGACTCACTGCAAGACGAAGCAACAACACATTGCATTTACAGTGTATAATAAAATACGAAAAAAATGGATTAGGTAATGGCAAACATTTTTTTTAACATATACACAAACATTTTTTTGTAATACATACATACATACGCACTGGGAAGAAAATATAATATTACAAAAAATAAAAAAATGGAAAAGGTAAATTTTAAATTTATTACGCTTCAAGCGCAAAATTTTACTATTTTTCACACACACAATTCTCAATTCTTTTCTTTAAAAAATATATTTTTTCTTAAAAACTAATGCTTTCGTAAGGTCTTAAAAACTTTAATTGTTTGTTATAAATCAAATACTTCCGTTGAATGCGAAATGAAGGTCGATTACTCGATTTTCAACGCAAAATTGTCATTAATATTTAAACAAAGCACTCCGTTGCATTCATTTTGCAGTTTGTACCGCATGGAAACGGTGGCAATTGAGCGAAGCGAGTAGCCGGTGGAAAGTTGATTTAGTTAATTTTCAGAATTATTTTATGGTGAAAATTGCTGCTTTAAAATTTACCGTGAAGGTAAAACCATGCTTTTTTGTGCCTAAAATAATAACTGTACATTTTTTTATCAGAGTGAGGAATAAACGACTGGCTACTCAGTTCACAGCTCAAATTCTTACATACATACGCATTTACGCCGTTCATATTTGTTATTAGTTTTCATTAAATGCTAATTTTTTCGGATTGAAAGCGGCATCAAAACGTTTTTCAGACTTCTAACCGAAATTCTTTATATGTAAAATTATGTAGTAACAGTAAAAAGAGCTTAATAATTTCTTGAGTAAAATCAAATTTTGTAATCTGCTCAATATTAACAACCTTTATTTGCCATCTTCCAATTAATATTTAAAACTAATTACCTAACTTTAATGTGACGTAAAATAATTACATATTCTTCCATCTATGTACAACCGGTACTGGCTACTTACATTTGTATACGAAATTAAACACATACAAAGATGCACACACAAAACTACATTTCATTTTAAAGCATCGGAGTTTGAAAATTTCATATGAACCGAATTCAATTAAGCACTCAATACTAAATTCATGTTTCAAAATGTTTGCGAGCATTAAATTTTATACCAAACCTCCTGGAACACCCAATAATAAATCTGTAGTTCGAAAGTAATTGCTAAGATAAAAGTATTTATGTATGTAATTAAACAGTGTATCAGCAGTAAATGAGCAAAATTAGATTAAACATTAAGCATACGAATACGATCTTCTCAGGAATTAAACAAGTAATTAGACGTAAAAAGACAGTTTAAGAATTTTCTGTAAAAAATCTACAAAAAAAAAACAACAGCTCAAAAATAATTATTGAATTCGCGTGTAATGCTATTCAAGAAAACTAAACGAAATAACAAGTAACAGTGCGACACTACCATAATGTTATCGTTAAAACTTCAGCGCATAAGTCATTAGCTGTGTGTATTAGCGCTTAAAAATAGGCAACACCAAAGTGTAATTATTTTGGGCAAAGTTTATATAGAGTCATAGATGAACACATGAACGCTCTGTATGAGTGAATGAGAGAATCTCTCACACTCACATGCGGTACTTTTGTTTTGAAATAGAAACAACAATTCGTGATTTGCCAAGCTCGTGCTCCGCTATTTTAATTTGTTTTTGGATGCTCAGAAGTAGTTTCACCCACACTGTAGCGTTTTGGCAAGAGCAAATAGATTTGTAGCGTTGTAGTTTTAACAATAACGGGCGTAGACTGATTGCTACTGCGAGTGAGAAACAAGAGTTGCCAAGTGGTTGAAAATACGTAATAGATTATGATACCAGAAAGAAGAGTGCAGAAAGGTGCTTGCATTAAAGTGAAAGCGTCAAAAGTTTGTAAACAAAACAGGTACACGAAGAGAGGTAGGTAAGGGTTTGTGGTGAGATGACGTCTAGGGTGTGTATTTATGGGAAAAGGGGCTGCTAAAAAGCCCAACAAAAGCAAAGTTATGAAGATGATTTCATATTCATCAAATACGCAGACGGCTTTTTCAATACCTTAGCACTATTTTGACAAGTGTGTTGGTGAAGTTGGTGTTAACGCTAGACTCGATTTTGGTTGGCTTACAAAAAGAAAGCGATAAAGTGTGTAGAATATGATTGATTGAGGTGGAAGCTAAAAATTAGTTGGGAGTTCAGCAAAACACTATGGATCACAAGCAGATATGTATGTGATGTAGGGTTGCTTGCGTGAGATCAAGAAACATGTTTGAAATTTGACATTTAAATGTGTAATAAAGATTAAATTAAGGCAGATAAATTAAATTATTTTAGAACACAATTTTTATATAATTTTTTTCCACTTTGTTTACTAAAAAATATACAGGATAAAAGAAAACTTAAATTACTCACAATTACTTAATGCATGGAAAATAAAAATCCATATACATACAAACATACATACACACAAAACACACACAAGCAAAACCAATAATAGTTAAATGAAATAAAGAAAAAGAAATATTAAAACTGTGATTGCATTATCTAAAGAAATAAAGAAAAATTATGCGAAAGTATGTTAAATAAATTATGAATTATATTATGTAATTAAAAATTTATTTATAAATAAATTGAACCATGCTTAATTACAAAAAACAAAAAAAAAAAAAACAAAATAAGCCACAAAACAATTACGCATGAAAATATGTAAATACATGAACATCGCAAGCTGGAAAAGAAGTTGAGATGCAGTAAAAGAAGGATGAGAATGGAAAAGGATTGAGTATAAAAAATATTGTGCAATATTTTTTTGTTTTTGTTTGAGAAACTATCATAACAGCAATTGCAGAGTCATGCAAAATTAAAAAAAAAAAAAATAATTCAGTATTTCACTACCAAAATATGCAGAATTTTGGCTTATTATTATTAAAAATACAGCAAATATTAATATTTAATTAAAGCAAAACAAATTATTAATACATACATACAATAACATGCATACAACTTTCGGCCCTCAAATAAATTTGTAAAACTTATTTTATTAGTGCACTTTCGTTCAACATTAAAGTCTGATATAAATTAAAAAAGTTGAGAAAATAAAAAATATAAAGTCCCGTCTCATGTATGCGGTTCGATAATAAGTACTTAAATTTACATTTACATTAAAACATTTGTATTTACATTTTAACTCTATGCTTTGAACTGATGGGAAACATTTGATATAAAAAAATTACGTTATGCAAAAAATAAAATATAATATAGAAATATACGAAAATCATTGTGGATAACTGGCGGAGTATTTTATTTAAGCTAAGAACCATTAAAATAATTTGAAAACTCATTAAAAATATTTTACAAACAAGAACTTATGCTCGATTGAATGCAAAGAATTCATGGAGCACAGTTTTCAAAAATTATATATTTTTTTTTAATTTCTTAATTTTCTTGGAAAAAATATGCGAAACAAACAAAATGAAGTTACGTGCTGCGAGAAAAAAAACTAAGTCTGTATTAAATTCTATAGAAATGCACTTTTCAAAAAGTACATACTTAAGTTTAGTTAAAAGGCACACACACACAAACAGATGCGCATACACACATTCACATTATACTGTATGTATTTGTGAAAGTTTAATATACAATACTTACAACAAAAATAAATGACGTTGAAGAGTATGATAAAAGTATGATTAATGTAAAGGTAATGGAAAATATGATAAATGGAAGTACTCACTTACTAGCAGTAATGAATGCAGAATTCAATAAATTTGTTGCTAAAAAAAAATTAATTTGTTTATCTACTCTTAAAGATTTAAGTGGTGAGTAAGTATGGCAAAGGTAGTGCTAAGTGTTCAAACTTTATTTCTCATGCGATTCGACTTGCACTCAAATCCTCAATTGTCACTGCGTTAGATAGATTAGAGGTGGAAAAACCAATGCCTGGATCGCGTCTCTGCTAGGGAAGTTAATGTGGTGGCATTTCGGCTTCCCAACTACTGTAGTGCCTTTCAGGCTGAACTGATGGCAATAATGAAAGCCGTGACATTGGTACAGTTGGATACGATACCTGGAGATGATATCTACAAAAAAATCGCCCATTGCTCTGTGAAAATCATATTCTAGGGATCAAAATAAGAAACTTTGCCGAAGGCACCATACCTCTAAAACGAATTCTGATGTCCCCCAATTTGGGTTGAACGAAAAATCCCACTTTGACCCATTTAGAGTGCTCCAATCGAGTCCAAATGTATCACCAGCCCCCCACTAACTTTGGACGGCCGATCCACCCATGCCAGTGGCACACCCCCTGGAACTCCCCTGGGGGTTCCCGATACAATCATTTCAAAATATCACCATTTTTGGCCTTTGCATGAGAAAAGAAACTAAAAAGTTCGACCCAAATTGGGGGACATCAGAATTCGTTTTAGAGGTATGGTTCCTTCGGCAAAGTTTCTTATTTTGATCCCTAGAATATGATTTTCACAGAGCAATGGGCGATTTTTTTGCCTCCCCATAAATCGACCCGGCTTAAGGTATACCCTTGCAAATATGTAAACTATGTATCTGCGAGGAAATTGTAAGAGTAGCGAATGAAAGATGGCGTAATGAAGCCACTTGCAAAATCGCCCGACAGCTGTGGCCGACTCTCAATGCTAAACGCACGGAACTTCTACTAAGAAGAGATAAGTCTTAACACACTGATTTCAGTTATTACGGGACCGTGCCTAATCGGTAGGCACACCCAGAGAATGAGTGTGCAAACACATGACTTCTGCAGAAGTTATCTAGACGAGGAAGAGACGATACCGCACCCTCTGTGTTACTGTCCTGCTTTATCCAAACGTAGACTCGCCATTTTGGGCGGATAATTCTTTAATGAATTAGAAGATCTCGATTAAGGATCTTACGAAATTTTTGAAAAGTACACATTGGTCTCAGGAGGGATAAGGGCCATGATCCTGAGTGTGTCCTACAGTGGGCAATCGCTTCAACCTAACCTAACCTAACCTAATGCGGTGACAACAGGGGCGAAAGTCACTAGATTTCTGCACAGGGGGCGCCGCACACTGGGGATTTTTGTACAGAGATGCGGAAAAAAGTATACATCCCAAAAAATATTTACATTTTTACTACTAACGAAGTTGTATATATTTGTGTATGAAAAGAACATGTCTAAAAACTATTTTTTTTTTTAATTAAAAAAAATTTTTTTTTTTTTAATTCATAAATTTTAATTTTTTTTTCTTTTTTTATTAATATAAGCCAGCAAATATTTACGCACAGGATACATGTAAGTTCATAATTCTGAATTACCCTCAAAATGTCAAAACAAAATTAAAAGTGTTTCGTTATCATTATGCACACACTAGAAACCGTTTAGTTATTATCATTGCCAAAAAATAATCAGTGGCGCCTGGTGGCACCTGCAATTGATTAAAACTGAAAGAGACGCTATTAAGCAACACGTTGATACTAGTTTCTGACCGTAGGTAAATGTAGCTCAACTTGCAGATCCAAGAATATGAAGGAATATGATTTTTTTTTTTTTTTCGTAAAATTAATTATAAATAGATAATCAAATGCTTTACAGCCTTTGTTCTTCCGGCTAAAATATATAAAAATATCGTACCCTAAATGAAAAATAAAAAATTGGAAGTCGGCTCAAGCAAAAAGAAAAAAACCACCTTGGCCTTTGAAGTTTTTTCTTAGTCAGTTCAATACTATAAAAAAATTATACTTTTGCATATCTATAAAAAAAAAACTGTAAGTGGGAGTTTAGTAATTCTTTTTGATTTTATTGTTGGTTCTATTCTGGAATTTAGAAATACCATTAAACATTGCGTAGGTGGTATGTTGCAAATTTGACTTTTTTCCGCTAAATCCCCAGTGTGCGCCGCAGGGTCGTGTTCTTTTGCCTCTCCTTTGGCTAGTTGCTATTGGCGAAGTTTTGACTATATTTAATAATAGTGGGGTTAAGGTAACAGCAAGAGTCGATAACTTTTGCAAATGGTATCGGGATCGTTCCGTCAGTTATGGCTGATACTTCTATATTATTCTTGGGATAAGGGTTTCTGAGAAAAGTAGAATGTCATCTCAATTTTGGGTTTTTCTCTCTCAAAACGAGTTCTCAGAACTTTAGTAAACTCCTCTCATTATTAATTTTGTTTTTAATAAAATTGATTAATTAAAAACAACGTTTGCCAAAAATCCATTTGAAAATACTATGCGCATGGTTTCAAAACAATCATTCGTAAAAAATAAATAATTTGTAAATTAAAAATATTATATATGTTTAAAAATATATCTATATATATTATATAAAAATGAAATGATGTTCGTTTGTACGCATTTTTTTGGGCCGATACGAGGCCAATTTTATTCGTTCTTTTTTCATATTATAGGGATCCAGTAGGGGAAGGTTTTTAGCAAAAAAAAATTCTTTTCAATATTTTCTTCATATAAAAAAAAGAAAAAATCAAAATATTGTACAAAACAAAACTTGCTCGATTCTTAGATTATAGTAAGTTTCGAATCGACATTCATTTTATGTGTACAAAAATATATTAGAAAAAAATTTTATAGTTTTTCAAAACATTTCATTTTCAACTATTAACAAAGAAGATATTTCATTTAGGTTGTAACACTTTTTGGTAGACAACGTTTTCGCGTAAATGAATAATGACGATGGTTTGCCTACTCGTGAGCAAGCTACATACAATTGTCCATGAGAAAAAATTATTAATTGTCATAGCGAAGGCAAGGCGAATGTGAACTGCAAACGTTTGAAATCGAATGGTAAATCCGTTGGAATCAGTGGAATTCTGGTTATCAAAACGTCTTCTCCTTTGTACTTCCCTTTCAAAATTGTTGCTTCGATAACGTTACCCATTAGCTTCTTCACAGCGAGTCTGGTACCGTTGCAAAGTCGTGGCACATTAATGTTGCGCAGCATATAATCGGTGCTCCAATTTTTAATCGTAAATTATGAGGTAGTAGGCCTGACAAATCGAGTGAGTTTAAGAATTCAGTTGCATAATTTAGGACATCATCTTGATCAGTAAATAGTGGCCATTGACTTACTTATATGCAACTATGTCACCAGGTATTTGATCCAAAATAGCTACATTTATATCATTTATGTCCTTATTTTTCCCAGCTAAAATTGATGATAAAACACTACGAGTCCAATTCAGTTATGCTTGATCGAACATTAAATGCAAACTTTCTTTGAACATTGTAGTCAAATTGGACAAAACATTTGTCTTGAACTTCACAATTGCTAGTTTCCCATGCTATAGGATCCGCTAATTACAATATTTGCTAATATTTGTAACACAAAATTAAAAAAAAATTAAGCGATTATTAACAGAACGAAGAACCATTACACACCCACCAAGCTTGAGCACTTAAAAATAGTTACCTCCACAAATTTTTAAAAGAACGTTTCAGAAGCGTTAATAACCTGTATGGAAAAACATTCCGAAATTTTATTAAAATGACGGCAATAATCAGATATGGCAACGATGCGAATGAGAAATATATCAAACTTGGCACCACTGCCGTGCAGCTGATTGGCACACAAACTTTTTACTAAATTTAACGGTTCCAGATAATTGACGATTCCACTCAACATGTTTTTTTAATCATCACTTGTAATGTGTTAAAACCATTAATATTTTCCGAACACATTTTCGTTTTTGATAAACTATTACTAAATTATTTAGCCATTACAACTTCAAACTGATAGATGTCGCTGTACCGCGATGCGCTGAATAGCTTACGTGACTCCATTACATTTGACGTTTGCTATAGCCAGATTTTGACAGCGACTGCATTGTAAAAAAATTTTTAAGCGGACTTTTTTGTTTTCACAAAATATACTTAGGAGTAAAGTTAAGGATACGCCATGAATTCGGCGACGAAAGTGAGTAAAATTGCCCATTAGGCATTTATTTCCAGCGTTGGTGGTCGGCTTTCATTGCCCTAATTGTGGCGTCTATCAATTTTGTGGCACAGTTTGTCGGCCTTGTTTCCTTTTGGTTGGCTTTCGGCGCGCGTATTTTGCTCATGAGCTGCTAAAATCATTCGTTTCGGGCCGGGGTGTGCAGAGGTGTTTTTGGGGACGGACAACATTTATTTCGGTTTTTGTTTTGAAGTGTATTTCTAAACAATTACACTCGACGCCGCACCTCAACGCTGGGAATCCATTTGTGGGTCGGCTCTATTGTTTGGAGTATTAATATTGGGTAATGTCTTGCAGGTTGGCGAAATTTTTACCGCCGCTGGACAAGCGTTTAGTCGTTTAGGTGATTTAACAATGCAACTACATCCGAATGCAGAATCACCATCAGGGTAAGTGAAATCTGTAGTGCATAAAATGTCATTAAATTTTATTAAGTTTTTCATTGAGAAGGAGTAAAAAGTTATCTACGAGTGTGTAAAAAGAGTGCCAATAATGTAATAATGGAATGTAATTTATATAAAATTTTTTTTAAGTGAATAGAGAAATATGCACACATTTCGGTTTATATATAATTCCTTATGAGAAAAATTAAAAAAGGTAGCGGTTCTGGTAAACCACAGTTTGATCAAGTTTTTGTGATTGAAACGCAAAGTAAATTTAATTCACTTGTTCGTTGGGTTTTGTAGGAATTAACCGCTTTAACGTTTTTTCACGCCAATTTACAAAACAAAACAGAAAAATTAAAAACTTTGCGGCAATTATGCTAGGGAAATAAATGCCGCAGTAATACTGGTCGCTTCGGCCCTATTGGCTAAATAGTTCTGCTAACGGTCTTATATTTAGGTAAATGATGAACGCAGGTTTAAACAAAATGAGGTGCTTAATTATTTTGCTGATCGATATCTAAGGTTTTGACCATCAATTCATTACGGAGGCTACGTAGAGCTAGCACGGAAAGTGTTTGTCGTACTCAGGGCCGTGGAGAGAGTATTCGGGCCCCGGGGGAAGCTTGAGATGAGGGCCCTTTCAATTTTTTTTTTATTTATCAAAATGCGTATTATATTATAGTGATATAACATTTAAACATTGAACAACTCATTGATAAAATTTTTGATAGAATTAATTATGAAATATTGATTAAAATGAATTTTAGAAAACTCTTCAGCAGATCTGAAATAAAAAACGCAGCTGAAAAAAGTTTAAATTTTTTATTCATTTTGTGAGCCTTACAAATATTTGAAAATGACTGCCACGATGCTTAGAATTTTGCTTTTCTTGCTTTTGCTGAGGCAAAAGCTCTTATAATATCATTGAAGTCGAGTTTCCTTGCTAACTCAGATTCCAAATACAAAGTTGCCAAACCTGTTACTCGACTCTGAGTTGAACAAGAACGATGGTAGTCTTTGATCCTTGATAAAGCGCTGAACGATCTTCGGTAACCGATACTGGCAGGGTGCAGAATATTCGCAAAGCAATGCAGATGTTCGGGAACAGAGTATCCAAGTTTTTAGCTGTGATGCCATTCAACAAGTCGAACGGAGGCATACAACATTCCGAATTTCCAGTAAAATTCGCCTTGTACACACTCTTCAAGTGACACATCTCAATTGAGATTTCTTCCGGCACATCCGAAGGGTACTTTTTAACAAAATTAAGAGCTGCTGTCTGAAGTTCTGCTTTTTCAATTTTAGGAAATATCCACAGGAATGAGAGATGTTGTTTATGTTTTTAATTGCAGTAAACCGATTTTCAATACCAGTGATAACTGAGTCCATGATGACGAGAAATGTGTTCCTCTTGAAATCAATTTCTTCGGCGGTCATATTTTCCGCTGAATTCTCAGGTTCTTCATCATTACGTTTCTTCTTTCGGCTTGCTGGCAATGTTGACGAAGTGTTTTGCAAACCTTTTGCAACAGTTTGACATTCTTTTAAAATCGATCCCCATTGGCTGCGTAACAATAGTAGATCTGCTACTAGGCATTCAAGATTCTTTACCTCGACGTCAATCGTTGCTTCTTTTCTTTGTAAAATCAAACTGACGTAGTTTATTGCTGTGAGAATCTTGAGTCATATGGAAGACATTAAGACACATTCAAATTTACTTATGTACTTAATAATTCCATCGACGTAAGAGCTTTCTCAGTCCAGGTAGATTATGAGCAAACGCTTTGACAGCATCAATTCGAGCAGACCATCTTGTATCCGATAAGCGGTGAAGTGAAGTTGGTACACATTCTTTCAAAATATCCCATCGTATCGTACTACTACTGAATATGTTGAAACATTTCTGAACGACTCCAAAAAAAGTAATTGCGTTAGGGCAGCATTCAGCGGCATCGACTCTGTACACTGGATTGTCATAAATATTCAAAATAACTTGTTTTATGAAGAATCTAAAATGCGTAGGTATATGTTTTAAACTCAAAATAATTGACAAGATTACCAGAATGTAACGTTATTTCACACAGCAAACTTTTCTTGAAAGGGGCCACGCATTACTTGCCGAAACATTAAAAAATAAAATAAAAGTGTGAAATTGACTGGGGAAACGCATTTAAAAAATTATTTATACAATAACATACCCAGTGAAAAATCAAAAATTTCTAGTCTATAAAAAGTATTATTGCTATCTCTACATTTAATTCTTTATCAACGTAAGGACAAATTGCTTTAAAGAATAACTACGTTTCAAAATTGGTCTTCATTTAAAATACAACTATCTAAATTTAATCTAATCATCACTATAATTATTAATTACCTTATAAATCAGTAGCATAAAATGTTCCATTTTAATAAGAGCTCAATAATATACACTTTTGTATCACCATATTATATTTATTCTTCGTAATCGTGATCATAACATTTGATATGGTGACACCAAAAAAAAAAAAATACCAGTCTAACGGTTAGACGCGATAGAAGTGAAACCTTCCGTAAAACAAAGTATGGAATCTCAGGTTGAACATCTGTCTGAGGGTCCCCTGAAAAGCAATTTATATTATGCGTTAAGTAATAAGGTCCAATTGAGAAGTAAAGTTTTACATATGCAAAAATATTTGAGTACTTACAATGATCATTTTCAATATCATGTTCATTTGGAGCCTTGCCTTGCACATGTGATACATCCACTTGGAAATCGTCTGAAGACAATGACAAATAAGGTTATACACATGGTGCATGTAGGTTATGCATTTAATCTATGAGCATAAACACAAAAATTTGTTGATTTGAAAATATTTAAGTACTTACGATGATCGTTTTCACTATTTTGCACAGTGGATGCATTGTTATGCACAATAGAAATACTAGGTTTCGTAATGTTTTTCGGCGTGCACGAAATTCACGGACACGTTCTGTTGAAGTCTTTGCGGTTTTTTTAGTTTTATTTTCTTTTTTTTCTTTTTGTTTTTTTTTTCTGTCGAAATTCACGACACTTTTCTGCATTATTTTTCGGCATAATTGCGGTAAATATTTAAAAATGAAAATATTTACGAATATAAAAATACGGACGCAATACAGCACACGCGGTTGCTATTATGAGCGTCGTAACGCGTATAATACACACAGATATCACACTTTGATCTTAGCCATAAGGCCGAGAAGCGATAACCATACACAACCAACAAACTACCTTGTCAATACATTTTCTAATAAACCTTTTGAGAATTACACGCTCACAAAAATTAATGTACGAAATATTTATACCGATTCACTTAAACTGACTTTCAGTATCTAAACCAAAAACTATTATGAGCGTCGTAACGCGTATAATACACACAGCCATAAGGCCGAGAAGCGATAACCATACACAACCAACAAACTACCGTGTCAATACATTTTCTAATAAACCTTTTGAGAATTAAACGCTCACAAAAATTAATGTACGAAATATTTATACCGATTCACTTAAACTGACTTTCAGTATCTAAACCAAAAATAGAAAAGCCAAAAAACCGTTTTCAATAAATAATCAGAAATGTCCTACAATGCAAATTTCAAAAAAAAAATTTTTTTTCTTGAGATTCGAACCAAGAATTTTGGATCGGAAGCTCACATTGCTAGCCGCTCGGCTATCGCGCCATGCTGTAGGCGCTGGCCTAAAAGTTATTTAGTTCGTCGCTACGTTTATATGTAATATTCGTAGCCAAGAAGGTCGCTTTTTTCGTTTCACTTTTTCTCAAATCACTCCCAACGATTCTAAAGAAGTTTTCACTTCAAAAGTCAGTGACGGAACTCTGGTAGAAGTATTATTTACTATATTTTTTCAAGCAGGAAATTTCTTGGAATTACCCTCGAGTCCGGGCCCCTCTGAAAACTCCGGGCCCGGGGGAAAAAGTACCCGATAAATCAATTATGCTACGTGTCTTTAGACGAGCCATCTGTGCCATTCCGACTGTAGTGCAAACGTTCTGTTATCTCCTGTTGTTGTTGTTGTAGCAGTAATACAAGCCCCGTCAGTGTAGGATATATCATCGGTCGTCTTCGTCTGGCTCATCTAAAGGTAGGCTCAGGAAACACACTGTTTCGACAGGCTGGGTCTAGATGGAGAGGAGTGGTATGTGAGTCGGTTTTAAGGGACATGTGACTGGGTGGTTAGCGTTGTGCGGGGCGACTTTACATACCGGACATATGAGCCATATATGTACGGGGACTGGTGCTGGAGTGACAAGTCCTTGACCAGATGTAAGCTCGGGTTATGAAGGTAACGTAGGACCGACTGTCGATGTCGATAACTATGGTTTGACAGCGGAGAATGGCTAACTGTGTTGACATTTGTGTTTCGAAATGAATAGTTTAACGAGAAAACAACGCTTCCAAATTCTAGAATATTACTTTGGAAAAAAACTGATCGCGAAGCTTATAGAGCACGGGCGGCATCTTCGGGTCTTATTTCTAAGGTACTGTGCGTAAGAAAGGGCTAATTTACTGGGGCGGCTGCCCTTGGTCGTAAAAAACCTGAGTCATTGCAGTAACTGCCATATAAATGGTCCTTATTTGTTCAAACCATCCTGCTATCGAGCCAGTCAGCATAGCATTTTTGTTTCAGAAACACAATCAGCCAAACTTCGACGACATTTGGCTCCAATAAGGCGACCCAACTTGCCATATAGCGCGCTTAACAACTGAGATATTCCATTCACCATATTCCAGCCACCATTGACGCCATACGGCCAGATTTATTGGAAAAAGTAGTCAAAAATTAGACCGTTCGAATGGACCATCTAACTCGTAGCCTCGGCGGACACTTGCCGGATGCCATAATTAAAAAAGTAATGTCATCAAATTATCTACCAGATTGTAATAAAAAAAAATCATTCCAACGATTATTCTGTTTTGTATTCGCATTTTAAGTTCTCAAGCTCTTAAAAAACACCCGATACTAGAGCCAAATTAGTATTTTGCCCTTCAATGTATTAGAGTTTTATAAATTTAATTTAAAAGCAAACACATTCTGTCGTTTATACTAATTTTAATTTTTCAACATTAAATTTGTTCTCTCGCTATATTCCATGTCCCTCTTCCATTGCCACCAATAACGCAACGCACGGACTTTTTATTTTCACTTTGTCACTTCGAGAAGGAAGTGGACTGATGAGGAGATAAATATGCTACATTCGTCAATAATACGTTTTTCGGACGATCTGAATAAAATAAGTTTGAGCATTAAGAATCGGACGGTGTAAGTTTGAAAGAAAAAATATTAAAATAATCATTTTGCAAAAAGCCTTTTGGGCTGTACAGATGTAGCGAGAGGACATCTACGAGTGCAAAGAAATAAATCAATCTCTTGTTCTTCTTTATTCGACAGCTCTCAAATACGACAAGCGCTTAAGAAGAAAGCTTTCGAAGATGCTGGCATACCAGCGAAACAGGTGCCTGTGCAGCAAGTGCAACATGTCATACAAACGGTGCAACAAGTGCCCACGCAACAGACACATGTCAAGCAGCAAACAATACAATTGAATGCAATACAACAGCAACACCAAACTGTGAATGTAATAACACAGCAACAACAACAGCAACACCATCAGCCACAAACACAAGCAACCACACCGCAAACGGTGCACATACAACACGTGCAACGCATACTGCCGGTGCAAGCGACACAAGTGTCACAGCAGCAGCATTCACAACCGACACTTACCGTGCCACAATCGTTGCAAACATCACCGAAACAAATTATCATACAACAAACCAGCGCCGCAACACAAATCATACAACAACCACAGACGACCACAGTGACGCTGCAGCAATTTCAACAACTACAACAGCAACAAAAAGCGTTGCTAGCCGTATCGGCAGCGCCTACCATGGCCACGGTCACAGAGAATGTCGTCTTGCAAGCGGCAACACAGCCGGTGGTGCAATCGATACAGCAACAACAGTCGTCGCAGCAACAGCAGCAGCAGCATCATCAACAAACAACGACCCAGCAAGCTTTAGTTGTGGGCAGCAGCGCGACTGCCATAACCGCTATTGCGCCAACGACAGTGATGGTTCCTGCTGCAGGCGTAGTACAGACGGCGGTGGCCAGTGGTGTAACAGCGACAACTACAGCACCTCAAACAACCACCTCCATAGCTCTGAAATCAGGGCCAGATGTGATGATGACTTTAAATCGTATCAACACGCAGGAGCACGAAGAGGAATGCCTTCCTGCTGATGTGGTTAAACTGGATTTCGCGAGCGAAGAGGTAACCGGATGAAGTCTGGAGAATGCGGCGGTTAGCGATGGTGGTGTAGGCGGTGCCGATAGCGTGGAATGTGTGGCGGTCGAGGATGATGATTATTATTTTTTCAATGCAAAGAATTAAACATTTCTGCTTAGAAAAAATTGAGTTTATTAAAATTAAAAAATCAAATTAGGTTTGCAAAACTTGATTTAAATATAATTTAAATTGAAGAATGGCAAAAGTATTTGCTACAAAGTTGATTGCGGCACCTTGTAGAAACTGAAACGCGATTTTCAGTTTTTGAATATTATATATACACTTACAGTTTGATATACATTTAAAGTTAGTTTTCTTATTGTAAAATTATTGATTATGTTGATTAGTGAACGTTTCAGAAAACAAACAAACACGAACTCCATATATCACGAGCTGTGCCAAGTTTATAGAAAATTTTAATTCTCAAAATATTACTTAATATGCATAACTCATTTTCTTTTGCACCTTAGCTAAATTCCATTCTTGCACATTTATTCTTCATGCTCTATTTCTTTCATCTTCCTCGACACATCTAAGCACCTTCGAGTATTGTTATCATCTGTTCTTTTTTCTAACCTTCATTGGCAACGGCAACTATGCGTATAAAATGTACAAATTGAACGAAATAAATAGGCTAAATGAAGTGAATGAAAGTCGTAATACACACTCACCACGTATGTAAAAAATTTATAGGAGGTAAAAAAACGAAAACTTAAAAATGGGATTGTTGAAGGTACTACATTTTAAACTATTTTACTTAAATTTAAACTCATTAATTTTGTATAAAACAAACAATAAATCATTAAAACTGATTATGTTTAAATAAATCAAAGTTGAGTCAAATTTATTTTGCGAAATAAAAGACTAAATAGAAAATACATTACTAAATACTGAAGTATTTAAAGCAGAATTTCTAAAAATTCAAGGGGAGTGCTGTTGTTGTTGTAGCAGCATAAACATTTAGCATATGTATGGTATCGGGAAATGCAGCTGAAGTGACAGTTCTTGGCCGAACATAAATTCGGTTCGTTCCGGTTACGTAGAACAGACTGTCGTGGGAAAGTAGTGTCAACTGGGTCCAAGGAGTGTCAACTGGGTCCAAGGAGTGTCAACTGAGTCCAAGGAGTGTCAACTGAGTCTAAGGAGTGTCAACTGGGTCCAAGGAGTGTCAACTGGGTCAAAGCAGTGTCAACTGGGTTGTTGATAGCTGATGATGAAAATAGAAATTCTTTGCATCTGTTAGAAACTAAAGTGAAATCCCACTCAAGGTGAATCTGTACAAAATGAAGTCAGTAGAACAATAGCAACATTTACATGTTTGGGTTGGCAACTAAGTAATTGCTGATTTCACTCATAGATGGCTTCAGTTGAATTTTTAGGTTTGCAGACGTAGCACACTGGGGATTTTTGTACAGAGATGCGGAAAAAAGTATACATCCCAAAAAATATTTACATTTTTACTACTAACGAAGTTGTATACATTTGTGTATGAAAAGAACATGTTTAAAAACTATTTTTTAAAAAAATTTTAAAAAACAATATTTTTTATAATTCATAAATGTAGCTCAATTTGGAGATCCAAGAATATGAAGGAATATGATTTTTTTTTTTTCGTAAAATTAATTATAAATAGATAATCAAATGTTTCACAGCCTTTGTTCTTCCGGCTAAAATATATAAAAATATCGTACCCTAAATGAAAAATAAAAAATTGGAAGTCGGCTCAAGCAAAAGGAAAAAAAAACCACCTTGGGCTTTGAAGTTTTTTCTTAGTCAGTTCAATACTATAAAAAAATTATACTTTTGACATATCTATAAAAAAAAACTGTAAGTCGGAGTTTAGTAATTCTTTTTGATTTTATTGTTGTGGTATGTTGCAAATTTGACTTTCTTCCGCTAAATCCCCAGTGTGCGTAGTACAAATGTAAAACACATTTTGTTACTTGGTATAGGGTGGGCCATGTAAAATTTGCTTTTTGAATCGGCTATAAAAAAATAATCAATATTTTTTCAAATTTTTTTTTTTTTTATTTTGAAGATTGAACATTGTCATTTATGAATGAAAAATAATATCGTTCAAATGACTGCCACGACTGGCTTTACAGTAGGCCATTCGCTCAACCCAATTTTTAAGCACATTTTCGATTGTTTGGGCTCCAATTTCATGAATGGCAACTTCGATTTCGTGTTTTAAAGCATCAATCGTCTCTGGATGGTTCGCATAGCATTTGTCCTTAACGGCTCCCCACCCCACAAAAAATAGTCTAACGGGCTTAAATCACAGCTCCGAGGCGGCCAATTGATATCGGGATTTCGGCTGATTATTCGGTTTTCAAAAACGGTAGCCAAAAGTTCGAGTGTAACTTTGGCAGTGTGACAAGTTGCACCGTCCTGTTGAAACCAAATGTCGTCCATGTCATCCTCTTCAATTTTTGGAAACAAAAACTCGTTGAGCATGTCACGATAACGCTCGCCATTTACTGTAACCGCGGAAGAAGAAGAAGACTCACCACTTTGGAAATAGGTTTTCAATATTTCCCAATTTTGTTCAAGCGTATAGCGTCCCATTTCGTAAATGTCAAACCTTTAAGTAAATTATGAACACATTTGACATGTCACGTTACAATTCTCAAAAAAATTGGTGGTTCAAAAAGCAAACGCTATATAGCCCACCCATTAGTTGGCAATTCAGCTGTCAATCAGTAAAAAAAGTTTTTTGATCGGGTGCGTAGTTTTCGCTTGGCGCTCGTTGAAAATCAAATCAAAAGTAACATTTTCGTCATATTTTGCTTTTTTATTTCCGCAAAGGGAAAACCGCATCGCAAGCTCATACAAAGTTAAGGGCTGTTTGTGGTGACGAGGCATTAAAAGAACGGCAGCGGCAAAATTGGTTTCCCAAATTTCGTTCTGGTGATTTTTCACTCAAAGATGAAAAACGCTCTGGTCGTGCAACTGAAGTTGATGACGCCCTAATCATACATGCATTGAAAATCACTTAAAACAACTTACTTTCATCATTAAAATTTAATCATTAAAATTTATTTTGTCACCTACAAAATAGGCTCCATTCGGAGCAATACACATATACCAATGATTAGCCTAGTCATCAAAGCACCTTTTAAACGCGTTTGAAGAGATCTTCTTCTTTAGCTCCTTCAGCGAATTCTGCTTGATGGCCTCTATAGACTCAAACCGGCGTCCGCGGAGTAGCAATTCAAGGAAAAAGTAACAGGGGCTAAATCCGGTAAATACGGTGGTTGTTCGATGATATTTGTCGAGTTTTTGGTGAAAAAAGTGTTCACAATATGAGCCTTGTGAGACGGCGCGTTATCATGGGGCAAGATCCATGGGTTTTCTTTCCATAAATTGTGCTGTTTCCTACGCACATTCTCTCTCAAACGTCAACTCTCAAACTTCCAAATAATATTCTTTATTTACCGTAGATCCATTTGGAATGAATTCCGAGTGCACAACACCTTGATAATCAAAGAAAACGAGTAAGATGACTTTCACTTTTGTCCGACTTTGACATGGTTTTTTGGGTTTCGGTTCATGTGGATAGCGTCATTTAGCCGCCTGTTGACTGGTTTGCATGTCAAACTCATATATCCACGTCTCATCACCTGTTTTAATGCGCTGGATAAACGTTGGGTATGAATTCACTTGCTCAAGCATGTTTTCAGCCACCTTCTTCCGATGAATTTTTTTAGAAATAAATTCAACTTTCTTGGAACGAGTCGAGCAGCCACGTGTCCCATACCCAATTGATGGTGTAAAATCTTGCAAATTGATTCGTGAGGCATGCTAAGGTCACGAGCTACCTCCCTCAGACTTAATTGATGGTTTTCCAGCACTATTTCCTGGCATTTGTCGACGTTTTCATCCGTTGAAGACGTTGATGGGCGACCAGATCGAGGCAATCATAACATCAAACTCTGCGACACTATAGAGGACAGTTGTACCAACATTCTAGTAAAAACAATTTAGACATATGTATGTGTAACGCGCGTTTTTTGAAGGAACAATTCCCGATATTTTTTTGACAGAATGTATACCAAAATGAGATAGTCATTAGAGTACTTCTAACTAATATAAAACCAGAAAAACTATTCCAAAATGCACTGATTACTTCAAATAGTATAATTTTCATTCATTTAATGCGGCTAAAAACAACTGGGGTGTTTAAAAAATGTGCTTACGAAAATGTTTTTGTTAATTTAAGTTGATAAGAGGAAAGATTTGTGTAAGAATTTTTTTTTTTTTGCAAAACTTGTGTCTTCCACATTCGTTAATGATTGATATTTAATAAATCAATTAGAATCAATCAGATAGAAATTATAAGAATCTCAAATTTACTGCAACATAAGAAACATGAGCTCCTCAAGTCACTCGCCTACAGTACTTGGGCGCGAAAACAAAGAAATCTCGCTCATCACCTTCCAGCTTAACTATCACCACATCGTGGATCGTTTGTACCATCAACACGAAGTATTGCGCCGTTCTCCATGCTGTTACTGAGCACCTATAAGTTGCCAGAAAAACTTTCATAAAAAAACCTTAAAACCACCTGATGCAGGAGCCCAACATGCTTCAGTCCAGACTGCTTTTGTTAGGATGCCCAAAAATTAACCGTCACCACTACGATCTGATGAGTAAAGAATATAGCTGTGACTCCACGTAATTGGCGCGTAGCGAGCTTTCTTTATGCATCTAAAATTGGAAGCGCCTAAAATCATGCTAAAGCAAGCTACCGGTTTCTGTAGCTCTGAGAAATGACTGCCTGCTACTACAACAATAGCAAAACGTAATAGGATTTTGGCTACCAAATATTTGATTAAATAACTGGTTTTAGCAAAATTTTGACTTCATAGCGATTTAGATGCAGTAGAAACGCTTAGACTTGGTGGGTAAATTCTCGTACGCGTCTTATTGTTCGTATATTAGGTTGGGATTGTGAGTAACCTTAGAGATCTTCAAAGGACAACGGATCGGTAAACTCAATGCTATTTCGTCGTGCAAAACCAAGCATAGCGCATGCCTTTGAAACAACAAAATTTATATGACTGATGAATGAAAATGTAATATCAAAAATAATGCCAAGATTCTTCAATTCCTGAAGTGATTGCAAGTTGCTTCCAGAGAAATTGTACTGAATTTTTAATATTCGACTACGGCGGCCGCCCGTAGCAAATATAAAAGGCAAAAAAATTGATTTTATGATATATGGAAATAACCCCGCTTTTGTGCAAGTGGGTGAAAAAGCAGAATTGAAGTGCGAGTGATTTATTTTCAAAAACGTAGGATCTTTTTGATAACAAAATAAACAACATTTTATGGATTTGATATACTAATCTTTCTCGGCGGATAATAAATTTTCTTTTCTTTTCTTTTCTTTTCTTTTCCTTTCTTTTCTCTTCTTTTCTTTTCTTTTCTTTTCTTTTCTTTTCTTTTCCTTTCTCTTCTTTTCTTTTCTTTTCTTTTCTTTTCTTTTCTTTTCTTTTCTTTTCTTTTCTTTTCTTTTCTTTTCTTTTCTTTTCTTTTCTTTTCTTTTCTTTTCTTTTCTTTTCTTTTCTTTTCTTTTCTTTTCTTTTCTTTTCTTTTCTTTTCTTTTCTTTTCTTTTCTTTTCTTTTCTTTTCTTTTCTTTCCAACTAGTTGTTATATATGGTTCCGGTGAAAAAACCAAAATATAAAACGTTTTCATTATTTTTCTTTTAATATATCCCACGTAAAGCACGGTCTTCGCACTTTTCCAAACTTACCTACTATCCTAGTTTCTAAAAAAAAAAAAAAAAAAAAAAACAAAAATCATTCCTCAACCCCAAAAACCTTATCCTTCCAATCCTTACTCCCGCGCAAAAGTCAGTGCATTACTTGCATTGTGGCTAAAACAAGCTAAAACAAGCAAAAAAACAAAGAAAAAGACACAGTTACACATTGCATCAGTGGCGTCAGCAAGTGGGCAATCGCGGTAATAGCACAGACACACAAAAATTTAGCGAAGTTCTCAACCATCTGTGTGATCCTTCGGACAAAAAAATGTGAAACACAGATGGCCACTATTTAGGACTGGTAGCGGGGCAGGCCAGAAAGCAAAAAAATAGACTAACGAAACTAACGCAAGACAAAGTCTTGTCGAGGTCCTATGCTCCCGAGTGGAGTGAACAAGGAAAAAAATATTTTATTCGTAATTAAATAAAGCCTTTTACACCGTGAAATAATTTTTCAATTTCTAATTTTCAACGCTTTATTAAGGGGGTATATACAGTTAGAATTTTGAAGAAATCAATTTTTTTTATTCTATTTAAATAAACATTGTCCAGATCAAAACCATCCAATTCCGGCATCATCATTCAAAATCATCTCTCGATAGCGCAATCCATCCACCGTAACTGTTACGCCAGCTTCATTTTCGAAAAAGTAAGGTCCAATGACTCCGTCGGACCAAAAACCGCACCAAACAGTCACACGTCGAGGATGGAGAGGCTTTTCAACAATAACTCATGAATTTTCTGAGCCCCAGATCCGACAATTTTGCTTGTTGACGAAGCCACCGAGGTGGAAATGTGCCTCATCACTAAATATGATTTTTCGATGGAATTCCAGATCATTTTCATGCATTTCAACGACCCAATCAGCAAAGACACGACGTTGTTGATGATCGAAATTACACGCAAATTTGAAAAGGCGCTTCAAATTGCTTTTCAAACTATAAACGCGTTTTTCTCAAAATGGTGTTTTCAAAGTCCGTGACCAACATTACTCGAAAATGGCTAAACCGATTAGTCTCAATTTTTAACACGGTCTTCTAAAATATAGTTTTTAGTAATTAATAGAAGATTTTTTCTCACCGATAAATATTTTTTATAAGCAATTTAAGGCCGCAATTTTGGTAAAAAATCGATTTTTTTTTTTTGAAAAACCGCCATTTTGTCAAAAAAAAATTACTAAATTATTCATTTGGCTAATTACTAGATTTAACATTACTTTAACGAAATCTGTTTGAGTTTTTAATTTGAGAGGATCCAGTTAAGAGATATAATGGTCACCGCAAGACGTCTTTTTTGAGAGATGCTCCCGGAGATCAGCTGTAGCTCCTTTCCGAATAAATATTTGTATAATACTAAGTCTTAAAATACAGTTAAAAGATAAAATAATATGTAAACAAATTTTTAGATCAATAAATTCAAAAGTTTTCTCAGAAAGAATTCTGGAAAATTTGTTTTATTTTTCGGTCTTTTAACTGTATATAATTTATTATATTATATTAATTCATGAAGTAAATGGTTAACCAAGCATTAGCAGTCCGAAAACTCAGGTGGAACCAACATCGTATAAGCTACAGAGTCTACGCTTGACACCAAGTTAATCGATAATCAGGATCTTCACAAGTCATTTAAAGCATTTGGTGGTTCGCATACCAGAAAAATGGTGTTAAATTGAGCATACGAGATTTATTTTTGTGTGCGCCTATTTCAAGTAGTTGTCCCAAGAAAAATCTTTGGTAGATCGGCCAACATACTTCTTGATGGGCAAAGTGTTTCATTTCATATAGAAAAAACAATTTTTCTAATTTTCAGGGACTTGCTGACGTACTCTCCTATCTGAATGCTCATCCATTAATTAGGTTAAGAGTCAACTTATCTTATTATTTCATTTGCCTTACAAAGACTTCTACAGAGACCTCAGCATCATCAGTGTGCGCGACAGTTCGGGATGGGCTTCAGCTTCATCAACTATGCAGTCTTCTCCAAGTTACACGATTCAATGCAGAGGATCACCAATTATATATTTTCCGTTTCTTAATATTTTCATTGAAGTCGACGAACCTGCATTTCCCAGGTCCTCCTTTGCATCTAGTAGGCCATCACATTGTAATTGAAGATGGATTTTTGGGGAAAGTTCCTTACATCTGCACTTTATATGATCGAACTATTGGAGTCATTGCGATATTACGAAATTAACGACATCTTCTTTCTTTGGAAATCCGCAGTAGCTCCTCGTTGATCTGATTCTATACCATCATTCCTGAACCCGGATTGGACCATACGCTCTTCGTAAGACTCCTCTTTTGAAAGTTCGGAGATTTTCTTCATCCTTAATGGGTAATCCATGACTCATAGCCTTCCTCCAAAGTGGTCTTATTATTCTTTTGTAAATACTGTATTTACAGCAGCGCGAGAGTAGTCTGGATTTTAGTATGTAGTTTCAGGTTGGCGTAGAAAGCTCTGTATGCTGCAACAATCGATCTTGGATGCAGAAGAGTGAAACTCTCTACTCTCTCAAAAACGTACTGTTCAGTAGTCATATTTTCATCATACAGAGTCTTTTTTTTTGTTGGGACTGACTAGCAAGTACAGCACTCAGGCACTATTAAATCCATTCCGGATTCCCTTTCTAATTTTCTTTAAATCTACTCGACCTCCCAAGAAATCTAAGTAGATTTTGTGATGCCAGACGCACAGGAAATGGTCCGCCGTCTCATCCTCCTTTCTAAATGCTGGACAGAGTGCACTGTCTGAGATGCCCACCTTTTCCGTGTGCTTTGCCCATAGAAAGTGGCCCGTCATCAGTCCAACCAGCCGTCTGCACTCCCCTCTGCTTAATGACAGAAGGGTTTGCGACAGTCGATCGGACATGTCAGGTAACCTCAGTTTTGTCCATCTGCAGCCACTCTCAGCCTGCCAAGCTCGCTTATGTTTTAGAGTAATCTGTTTGCTAATCGTGGCGTTGATGGCTGCAGAAGAGAGTGGCAGAACGATCTACTGGCCAAGAAAGTTGGCCTCAGAGCCCATTCTGGCTAGAGATTCAGAGATGTCGTTACCCGCGATACCCACGTGTCCCGGGATCCATGTTATCATCAGGATAGTACGTCAGCCTGGATTTATAAGACTCGACTAGCCTTGAAGTGGTTGGGGGGCTGTCTAAGGCCATGAGTGCAGCTTGGCTGTCGCTGCAGATGCATACAGATCTGCCTCTCCATCTGTTTTCCACAACAAAGTTCATCGCTTCTTGTACATCGCATCAGCATACTTGTACACCTCCGCTTGAAACACAGATGCATGCATTCCAAGAGCAAAGTGCAGTTTTGCCCCGCTGGATTCCCCAGAGCCGGAGCCATGCTCGGTTCTGGAGCCATCCGTGAAAGTGCGAAAACAGTGTTTGCCGGGCTCATTTTCTGAGTTTGAACACAGTTGAGTCTCCGGCAGCACCACACTGTATCTCTTATCAAGCACGACTCTGGATGACATGGAGTCAAGAAGCATGGCGAGGATCGTTGGATCGAAGTCCATGCTTACTCTGTTGTCCAATGCCGGACAGGGACGGTACCGATTCCCTTTGTGTTTCAGCCTGCAGATAGCTTTCAAGGCCTCTCCTTGGATGAAAACATTAAGTGGTGATAGACTAACCAGAGCATCTAATGCCGGCCCTGAAGTAGTCAGAAAAGCTCCGACGCAACAGATGGTCACAGTGCGTTGTAGTCTCGATAAGGTCCTCCTGACTCCCACGAGAGGGAGTCTACTCATCCAACCCACTGATGCATTGGTAATAATAGGTCTTATCATAGACGTGGAGATCCATAGAACCTTGCTAGGAGAAAAATCCCACGTTTTTCCAAAAACACCTTTGCACTGCCTGAAGGCTGTCGGTGTTTTGGATGCCTTAGTACAGAGCCTTAGTAGCTCTTTTAAAGGCAGAGGGTCCGCTTGCCACCTAACGCAGTTCACATTGACCCCCCCACTTCACTCTATAACGTGCTCCCCTGCTCCTAAGCTAAACAAATTTATTATATTTATGAAATTCTGCGATTTGATATTTATTTTCTTAAAAATGCAATTACAATAACGTAAAGTGTGATGGAATCTATTTTATGTACAACAAAACAAAAAATTTAATATTTGTAAATTTCCTATTTATTATTTGTCAGACTTGAGCGTTTCTAAAGCCACGCTTTTGGTTTTCTGTGGATGGTTTTCAGAATTCGCTTCCCAAAACTGGAAAGCCATTCTATTTCTACTGAAATATTTTCTATTTAACGAATTTCTACCAATTAAAAGTTAATTTCTTTGGTATTTTAGCTGTTTTTGTGTATTGTTGTGTTTTTTTTTCAGATAAAAACCTAGAATTAACAAATGGTAAGGAGTTGTACACTTTTAATTAATGATATTCATAATAGTAGCGATATGGATCCGAGTACTGACTTACACCACCGCCTGTTGTCGGCTGATTCGATTTATTCACCGGGCGTATTACGTAGGTGCTGCGTCTGTTTGAAGAAAGAAAAAAAAAAACGAAACATAAGAAGAAATTAGACGAAATGAAGAAGAAATAGTCTTTTATATAAATGCAACGTTGCACACCCTAATCGCTACACATTTCCCTATATTTTCTTGTAAATCCCTCAAACTCACCGATTATGATCGCCTGCGTGCACCTGAAAACTTGACTCTTCGTGATGATCTTGCGAGAATAACTTCTTCAGCGCTATGATACCGGCAATCGTTAACGCCACTTTGCTAATGACCAACGCCTTGGTCGCGATCGCCGCCAACGCTTTCAGCCCAATGGGCCCAGCAATGCCCATGGCGGTGAGCAATGCCGCAATGACATACTTTATATGACCGCCACCCTTATCCTTCTTCTTCTTGTGTCCACCATCATCGTCGTCATCATCGCCATGGCCACGCCCCTGACCCATATCGATTTTTAGCGCATGCGTGCGTGTTAATTTATCAATTTTGGCAAGTAGTACACGATCGACGGGACTCAGCGAGCTGAGCGTACGTGCATCCGCCATGGAATTGATAATACTCTCCTTTTCGGTGCTATTCTGCTTCTCCAAAACAAGACCATCCACCACTTTGATGGAGTCCTGTTCCAGTGCACGTGAAAGTGCATGTATCGCCTTCTGCTTGAGGCAACCAATAAAATCATTCTTCTCCTGACAATCTTCGTAGACGCGACGCGCAATCATGAATTCTGGACCAAACCAACTGGAGGTGGTGGCTGCTCGACCCTGGCGCTTCGTAATGTGTGAATGGTGGTTTGAGTGCGCTTGGGTGCGTTGTTGGTGTCGTTGGTGGGCGAGGTGGTGGTGATGGCGTGCTGTTGTTGTTTCGAGTATTAAACTGATCATGATGGCAATGAGCAGCCACTCGAATGTATTGCTGAGTCGCATGCTGCGTAGATGCGCAGTGTGTAATCCTTTGTGTGTGAAGTAGTCTGAGTAGTAGCGCGATTTGTATCCTTTTCGGCGTTTCAGCGATTAGTTCAAGTAATCCTTCTCCGTGTGAAGCGCGCAGTTTCGGCAGCTCAACACAGTTTCAGCGCAACATCAAATTCTAAATGCAACTGAAGTCCACTTTCTGTACGTTTCTTGCTTTTATAAATTGTGTTTTGGTGTTTTGATGGCTTAGCCATCGACGCACTCGCTTGTGAAGAGTTCGCGTGCAACGAAGATATTTAGTGGATTTGGAATCTGCACAGCCACAGCCGCAGCCAGCATAGCAAGTGAACATGCTTCAAGATCGCCCTCATCTCACTAATAATTGGCTCTATTAATTGCAACAAGAGTCGCTCAGCCACTCCACAGTTCTTCAGCTTCAACAGTTTTGCCTGTGGATACTCTGATGCTTCAACTTGGGTGTGCGCATGTGTGAGTGCGCGTTTTCAAGCTCGCTGACATGTTTTTGTTATTCAACGGTGCAAACAAACACATTTTGTTTTCTTCGATGCAATTCATTAAAAATCATAAAAGCAATCGCGAATAAATAGTAAAATAATTCACGCAAGTAAAAAGAAATTAAAAGATTGGCATTAAGTTTTGTTTTGTGATTTGTAGATGTATGCAGTCGTCACACTTGAGTTGCTTGCACTTTTTCTTTGGCGAGTCGAAATCTCATAAAATATAATAACCACATACGAGGTGCGCCTGTTAAATAACGAGATGGGAATCGTAAACAATTTAACTTAGATTCTTTACTATTCTACCCGCTTGCCTAGGATGAGTACGTGGAAAATATATCACTCACTCTCGGTTTTGGAGGCGGAACTAGACGATAAACGAACTCTGGAAGCACAGTCTATATGGGAAGCCTCGACCTCCCACAGGATTGCCAAACTAATGCTACGAACTCGCAACACAAAAAAAACCAACTTTATTTTATCACTCCCAAGGAAAGAATGTAAAATAGTGTTTGGAGTACTGACGGGCCATTGTATCCCTCCTTATCACGCAGCTAAAATGGGATTGGTTCAGAACGACGCGTGTAATTTATGCGCAGAGGAAAGGAGTAGGTTAGAACACCTCCTTTGCCATTGCCCTGCTCTAAGCAGAACTTGGTGCAACTGCCTGGAATCGGTATACTTTTTATATCTGAAGAATATACAGTGTAAACTGTTTATTAAAATGTGCCAAGAAATGTATCACGAACTATTAATACGACTTCAACCACACTGGTAGTACTACGCATCCTTCTGGCCTATGTGAAATCTATTTTTTTTGTTTGATAAAATGAATAAAAATATCAGAAACATTCAATTGGTACAGTTCCCCCTATGATATGTGGGGTATGCTCCCATTACGCAAACCTCCCCTCTTCGGCCGACTTCCACCCGGGACTGCATGTTTGCATTAAAACGAGGTGGAGCTGTGATTGTGTCTATTGACCACGATAGGAACCTGCGTCCAGACACTCTTCCTGCCTGAAGTTAGTCTCCAATTGCTTCCACTGTAGCTGAGATCAAAAGAAACACTGAAAATGCCAATCTTGTCACTGTATAATTTCGTATGACGTCGTGAGCGATATACTCAGCCGTCTGTAATTGTCGGCAGTTCGTCTCTATTCGACCTCCACTGGAACTCTGCTTATAGATGAATACAGGCTCAGGCGCCATAGCTATCAGCTTCTACGTGCTGCTGTTGATACCATTCTCTTCTACGTCTTTCTTCATCGAGCTCACTCAGCGGCCGCATCACCAGCTTAGCAAATCTGCACGCCGCATCCCAGCGGTGTTTTGAGCTGCACATGATGTTTATTAGGTCAGACACACTCGGTTGTATGCCACACGCCAGGGTTAACTCTTCGCGCCTTCTTGCGAACCGGAGACAGTGGAATAGAACACGTTTTGCGCCTTCCAGCTCTTCAGGGCTGGTACCGTAATATGGGGAAGCTGCCAACCCAGATCTGTGCAGATAATGTTGAAAGCATCCATGCCCAGTCAGCAACTGTGTTAGGTCAAAGTCAGCCACTCCAAGTCTACATTGCAACCATGTCTCGACGTTTGGGGTGAGCTTGTGTGTCCAGCGATTAATGTAGGATGAGTCCCATCTTCGGTGCCATTCATTAAGCGATGAGCTTCGATGCTCTTTGTCTGCAACCTATTCAGATCAGCCAGATATATGTACCTTCAATACCTTCAAAATATACAACCCATCTTTATTAGTAAAAATGCTCAATGCAAATGTTTCATTGTACGTAAATACGTTTCCGTTAGTTCCCTCAGTACGAGCGCTGGTTTCGCTTTCATAACTTCAATGGATCAAATCTGGTTGGATTCTCTTAAAAAAAAAAAAAACAGATAGAAGTCTCACGGCAAGATCTGGCGAATAAGGCGGATGGTCTGATCCTGGAATTCTGTACCTGTTTAGAAACCTCTCGAAAGGTAACGCGCTGCAGGAGAGGCACTTCACGAGAGACACTGCATTCGAATGAGAAAGCATCACACTACACAGCAAACTGGAACCGGAGCTTAGCGCATTCGTATTTATTATACAGCAGCGTCAGTCTCGTTATGTATTAGTAGCACCTCGTATATGTACTCTCCATTACCTGAATAATGCTTATATTTGTGGCACAAGTTTTCAATTAATCCAAGTTAATTGAACTTAATTAACTAACCAGCTATCTTTGACTGCATTCGGCGTCGAAATTTCATTGAACATTCGTTTCTATCTGTTTTTACTTTATTTTTCTTAAACATTTGCTACAAAGTGCTTGAATGAGAGTTTTAATTTGAGACGACTTTACATTTCTAGAAGCCAAGAATGCTCAAACTAAATATTCTCCAATATTTGAGTTGATTGAAGAGACTGCCCAGCATGAAACCACGCAAGCAATTTTTATACACAGCTAACGCCATTTTTGGCTATTGAAAAACTGAGCGATGCTTATATTGACCTTCTCTCACAGACCTATGGTATTTATATATGGTACCCATGGATTGTGCTCAGTGGATTATGTTAACCTTTTTCTTGCCAGTTTTTTGGTTGGTTTCTATGAGAAGCTGTTTCATAGCAGAAATACATTCGAAGGGCGGCCGCTATTACAAAAATGTTCTCTATCACTTGACGCTGCTTGTCCATAGTGAGGATCGAAGCGTGGAGGCACCAAATGGTAGCTCCACATAATCTCACTGGACTACGGCGGCGGCTTCTTCCTCAAATATTATAAAAACCGCCGATGATAAGACCGACTACATGCCAGATTAGGTGTATTCTTGGAACTCCATTTTCTGCTTTGACGCTCTGAAGCTCAAAAAAACCTCTTACAATAGAGACCAATGCACTAGGACCAATCTATGTATTTTAAAAATCTTTCAAACATGTCCGGAGTACTGAAAGTCGTGAATGATTACTCAGATGTGAGTGGAAGTTTGCAGTTACGCGGAGGTGACAAAATAGTGAATTTTCGTAAGCAGAAACGAAAAGTTCAGTTAAGTAAATTCAAAGGTGAGGGATATAAAAGAGAGACAATTATCGTTAGTTAACAGCAAAAAAATGTAAGCAAACTTCTAAAATAACGTCTACTCAGAACAAATGAGTTTGTTATATTCACTTAGAACCGAGTAGTGTCTTTATAGTCTGGTCAGTACCGTCATATTTAAGGAGCTCTGCAATTAGACATGTAGAAAGAATGCCAGAACAAAGAGCTCCAAAACGAGCCTTCAAGAAACACCCTTATGGGAAGCGAACTAAGGGGACAAAAGAGAAGATGGTTAGATGCAGTTATAGGCGACCTCAAAGAGATGAACGTGGTGGCGCTTAATAGGGGATCGAGACATCTGCAGGAAAATGGTTTTGGAAGCAGTGGTTCATCCAGGACTGTTATGCTAAGGAACAAGGAAAAATATTTTCTTCATTAATTGGGAATATTTGAAAAATTAGTTATCAGGCCACTATTACTGGTCTAGAAGTCAATTGCAGTCTGTTGTAATTTTTTGGAATGTTCTTGATCCTTACGGAATGAGAGTCGAATGAACAATACGCCGGTTATGTGGTGAGATTATCGGTAATGAGATTATATCGGTAATACCGCCGATTACAAAGCTGAAGAAGAGTGCTAAATATTAGAAGAAATATTCTCAAAATTTTAACGAAGTTTTCGTTAATGCTTTTTTGATATTGTAACCAGAAGCGTTAGCTGGAGAGTTTATGATTAGTTTGTTTCACTTATTTCCCAATATTCATTCGTCAATTTTCTGGAAAGTTACTCGAAAGAACCCTTAATCGAATTCTTGACTTAATTAATTAAATTGGATATGAAGGACTGTCTTGTCAGATCTATGTAACTAATGAGTTTTTTTGTGTAGGAGATAGAACAATGAGCTCATAAGCTTTACGACGACATAAGCATAGTGCAGCGAATAAAGATCTAGCGGCTACGCTGGCTGGGCCAGGTCGTCCGAATGGATACAAACGATCCGGCTCTGAAAGTATTCGATCCAGTACCAGCAGCTGGTGGCAGAGGAAGGGTGAGGCCTCCTCTGCGTTGGAAAGATCAGGTGTAGAAGGACTTGGCTTTATTTGGTGTGTCCATCTGGCCAAACTCGACTAAAATCGCTTAAGCGGTTATCGTGCCAAGAAGGAGAGGGGTTTCAACTGCCCCGTCCTTCTTCAAAGTTGCCATCGTAGCAATGGTATGCCCAACTTGTAAGGAACAAAAACTCCCCCCAACTAGAAGCTCCGTTTATTTTGAAGCCACTTTACGGCAAGCATCTGCTGACGCTTTCCCACTTTTCTTCACTGGATTTTCTGTCATGTCTTAGGCGGATTAATGCCTTACTGAAAATCAGTCATATGTAGCTCGATCTCTATGATAGGGAGTTTTATCTTCTATCAGAGTTAAATGCTATTTTGCACATTTGGTCCACTAGCATAGTTGGCGAAATCGAATTAAATGCAGTTATAATTTTGTTTTCATGCCAATCGCGATTTTTATGTGTATGTGCATGTGAAGTTTCTGTGTATGTTAGAATTTACACTTGTACTCGTAGAGCAGATCTCATTGCAGCAATTCAGATCGCTTTTGTTGCGCGATCGCATTAATTTCTTGGTGCATTGCGCTTGAGTGCTTGCGTGCGCTTGAAAGTCTTTTGTGTGAGCGAATTAAGACCGTTCGAAAAAACTTCCAATGCTTGTAAACTTAATTGCTTTTGACGGGGTGGGGTAGACTTTCTGTGGAGCATTTAATACTTAAAGGTAATACGAAAAATATTTTACTACCAAGCGTGTTAAAGACACTTTCAATGCAATGTTACTTAGTTGAATAAAAACTTTAGTAATTCCATAAATTAATAGACGAATTTGTGCACTGAAGTGACGAAAATTAAGTGCGAAATGTTTACATACTTTTATGTAAGGGGGACTTATGTGACCTTAAAAGGATGAGGATCAATTATAAGAGGCTCGCATAATTTAATTATGATAGGAACCACAAAAGTCATGAAATAACCAGTTAAAAGTCTAAATGCCTATTTTACCAATAATAATACAAAGATCATGGCTATTGGCTCAAAATGTGTGCACTATAAATGAGCTGAGAATAAGCTTGATTGCAAAATTCTAGCTGTTAGTGACAAGTCAGCGTGAGAGATTTGAGATCCGTTTCCATTTGTGAGAAGTGTGCAGCAAAACTGAATAACATCCACGCTCATCAATACTTTGATTGGGTATTGAAAAAAGAGGTTTGCCCTTCGATCACGTGGCCTTTTGTAGCCAGGGCCAGTAGCCATTTTTGCACTACCACTAAGTTACACTACCAAACTATGAGTACGACATCTGGTGATGGCCTTAATGCCATCCTGAACTTGCAACTTCTAGATCGTCAAATTCGAAAGGAAGCGATGAAGGCGGGCACAGCCTCAAGCTAAACGGAGTCAGGGGTAACGAAAAAAATACTGGTTATTGCTAGATATGCCACCAGCTGTCGGAGCGATGCGCACTATGCTCGATGCCATTGGACAATCAGGTTCTTTAGAGATCAACGCCAGATAACCTTTTAACGGGATTTTAGTGATGGTAGATCATCTAAGATCTGGATGGTACTTAGATGAAGACAGTAAGTACTCCTACGCTACGGGACAAATGGCTATGGTATGAAGCTCCACTTTTTCTACGCTTTCCTAAGAAATATGTAATTTGTGCAGTTCCCCTTTAACAATTGTCAAGGGGATGCCGATGACCGGTTAGGAGGTCTCTGAGGATAATTCAGTCCCCTTACTGGCAAGCTCATCAGCAATTTCATTTCCCTCTATGTTCCTATGTCCCAGATCAGAGAAATGTTACTGTACACCCAAGAGATTTGATCTCCTCTTTACAGGAGTTTATTAATTTCGTTCTGCACCATGGCGTCATCAGAGCCTTAATCGCGGCTTGACTATCAGAGAAAATGTTAATATCATTCTCGCTCCCGCGTTGCCTAAGCATTTTGCATGCCTGCAGGATCGCAAAGGCTTCTGCTTGAAAAACATCAGCAGTGTTCGGAAGTTTAAAGGAGATAGATAAAATGGCTGATTTAGAGAAAACCCCTGCTTCGACTCCCAATTCCATCTTGGAACCGCCAGCCAAGACAGAAGTGCAAGTTTAGTGCAGATTTTCCCCTCGATCCAATCCGACCTATTTGGAAAGATTGCACTAGCACGACCCTCAAACTCTAGTTTGCGGGTAGAGAGATCTGTTCGAAGTTCGGAGAAATACGGTATTAACTGCCCGAAAATGCTACCATGCCCCTTGAGAGATTGCCTCCAGAGGCCAATCTCCTTTAACCTGATTGCACTTTGAGCTGCGATGGAAATAACGTAAAAGTCGATGGGAAGTAAGCGTAAAAGGGCAGTTAGGGCAGCACTGGGGCAAGTTTTACACGCTCCGGTGGTGCCAATGCAGGCGGTCCTTTTCACCCTCTCCAGTTTAGTGTTATTATAGCCCTTCCCCCAAACTAGGCATCCATACGTTAAAATTGGCAAAATCACTGCATTGTACATCCACAGCACGACCTGTGGCTTGAGTCCTCATTTTTTACCGAACATAGATTTGCTGGCCTGAGTACTGGTAGGTGTAATCACAGGGTACAACTCCTGTCCACAGCATATGGCTACCATGGGAATCATTGGCGACCCATTATCCCTATCCTGCCGTGAGAATGAGGACACTGCAGAGCATTTTCTCTGTAGCTCTCCCGTGGTTCCTAGAATCACACTTAGGGTGTTGGAGTGCTATGTACTGAGTATGGATAAAGTTCATACTTTTCCTCTTCCGACCCCTTAAGATTCATCAGTGAATCCGAAAGATGCGCGGAAGAGTGACCTCAAACCGATTTTTCAGTCTTACCATCCATACTGTGTCTATCCTGTCTCTCTATTCCTTCCACAGAAATCTATCCGGGTGTAGAAAAATGATTTTCCTGACTGAGTGCTTGGACCTGTCCAACCTCCTACAAATCTAATGTAATATACTGTCTATTCAGTGGTAGTTAAAATGCAAAATCTACTATCAGTCTAAATTTAGTGATAGTGATAAAAATTGCATTATTGCATCCAATTATGATTAAATCATAATGACGACAACCAATTTGTACTTAGCCTGCCCAACAAACCAATCGAAAAAATGTCACATGTGACAGGTACTAAAACGTGGTGGCATGCCATTTCAACTCAAAAGATATCCTTTGCTAATTCATCAAATTATTGTATTAAGAACATGCCAAAGTTGACAAACAACATACATACATCGCACACACATTCACACATATGCATAAATGGTGTGAAATTGTACCTGACGTCTTATATATACGTACATATTTATGTACATATATATGTATGTTGTGTATGTTGGTAAAACCCATCTAAATATTCGAATAATAAAATCAATATAATCCTCTGAATTGACGCTCGGTGCGTAATTTAACCATTTAATTTCATAATGAAAGCAATCTGCGTGAAAATGCAACGCGGAACTTTGATTCAATACAATAAGATATGAGTAATGGGAGCAACAACAATACCACTAACAACCACCATATCAACAATATTAGTAAATTAAGAAAAAAACTTGACACATAACAAAAGAGTCACACCAGCGAAAATGCTTTCAGTGCCATGAATGCGAGGAAGTACGAGTGGACATGCTTTGGCTAGGCCAACTGTATAGAGGAAACAGAAACAAGGAAAAACAAATTTGGTCAGAGCTTAAAAAAAATCAATCAAAAATGCGCTTTCGCACAGATAGTTGGTTTCTCCTGCAGTCGTCATATCCTGCAAGCCATTGAACCTGAACCCAGCGCACCGACCTGCTGTGCGGCAATTTAGTGGGTGTCATTATCCGGCTATTCTTTTGCGCCTTTACTTGTTTGCTTGTGGCTTTGTTTGTGCCACATATGGCAACATTTGACGACAACGGCAGTGTATTACTGTAATAAGATTGTCCAGGAGCTAGTCCGTCGGAAGTATCGCTTACCAGTGCAATATGTCAATTTTCAAAAACTCGCCACCGCATAAAGCGCGAACAATGAGCAACTTGGACACAAGTGTTGTGGCATGGTGGTTGGTAATTCTTCTCAGTAGCTGATAGTAGGTGTTGAGAATCTGGGTGGTTGATTGTTGCCTAGGCGACCTATACTTGCATTGAGTTAATGCGACAAATTGCCGAATGAAGGGGTCAACTCAAAGGGCAAGTGCGAAAGCCAGTAAGCAGCTTCCTGCCAAGGCAGTGTGGTAGTAAATATATGTATATACATGTATGTATGTAGTAGTTTAATCTCATAGCTTATCTATTAAGCTCAGCGCATCAATCAAATTTATTGCGAGTTTAGCGAAATTTTAATACTTAATTTTAAAATGTGGTTGATTGGGTGCTGACAGCTTGACATATTTTTAGTTGACTGTAAAGTGGTTGAAGTTGTCGTTAACTTCAATTGCATATATACATACATATGCCTACGATTGCCTACGAAGTGTGGAGTTTAAAATGATTCATACTACTGATGAAACCCTTCAGGTGGGCCTAGCAAAAAGGTACCTAAATCTTAGCCTCGCGAGAGCAGGAAAACTAAGGTGCAGATGCTGTCATTTTTCCACCTCACCCTCGTATGGATGTACGAGGTGTGGCTATGAAATATCATAACAAATCTGTAAACAAATCCGACTGTGGCTAATTGTCATTGTTCGCGTCTGTTTCTTTGTTTTGGTAAAAAAATGTCAAACATAACAAACCAACAACCAATACAGCGGCTCTTACCGTAGAGTTTGTTAGACCATCGACTTTGTTCGCTAGATCTTACATCGCGCAAACTCAGTCTGTTCCCTAAAAGAAATATGTATTAAATTGAAGAAGATGCCAGTCCATTGAAGTTGCGAAAGAGATCTCGGCACGAGTTGGAAGGAGCTGACATAAGCAAAACTACTACACTGTCTCAAGTAATGGAAGGTGGGACCAACATCAAACCGTTAATCGGTTCTCAGTGAATTTCAAGGAATCAGCTGATTTGTTGACGTAATAAGTGACATGAGAGCGGTTTGTTTACAATTGATATTGCAAAAAACTGAGATTGTGTTGGTGCTATACGAAAGAATCAACGCAACCTCCGTCCATATTACTTCGTTGCCATCTGAACAATACATACATCCGAAACTACCGGCTACAATTGTGCTATCAAGTCGTCTATGATTTTGCTTTGGGTGCCCAATCTATCATTTTTGGAAAGATTCATAAGCCACATTTCAGCGATATAGGAGGGGTATACTAAATATTGAAGGTAGGTAGATAATAGGTTAATCTTGTAATTTAATATTCTCACCTCTAATTATGAGTTTTATGCGTATGAATTTAAAAGTGTGCTACAAAATTTAAGCAGTTGTTGGCTGATGGCATGCGGAGACAGATAACGCCAGAGTTGGGTTGTGTCAGAGAAAAACAAGGGTTTAGAATAAAGAAAAAGGCGTTATGCAGCTAGAGGAAGGTCTAAAAATATTAGGCTTAATAGGGAATGGGATAGCCTCGAAAGGTGAACAGTTTTACAGCGACGGTATACGAGATCTACCAGAAAGATGGAGAAAAGTAGTAGCCAGCGATGGGCTCACTTCAATGACTCACTTGTAACCATTTTTTCAGAATAAAGTTGTATTTTCATCAAAAAAAAAAATAGCGAGGACTTAGTTGCGCACCTAATAATTATTGGAATTAAATCAATAAGATAGGTAAACCGGGAAGGTAAAGGTAAAGGCGAGAGTTGCATTTCAAAAAGTTACTGTATTGTGCGAGAAAAGGGATGAGGTACCAACTAAGGCGAATTGAGTACTATAGGTGGCGTCTTTCCAAAACAGCTACCTCGGAATTTTCACAAGTTGACGTCAGGTCCCTTACCAATACAAAACAAGCGAACAAAAAAACCAAAGGAGGAGAAATTGCATGTTTCTAATAATTCAGTGAATGGCTTGGAAATATTGTGGTTTGTGAGATATAAACTAAATAAACAAATGAAAGCGAAATGCTGTGTGTTAAACTGTGAAAGCAAAAATTAATAGAAAGTCTCCAATCGGAGTTATTTTGTGTTTTAATGCGGAAGATGCCGTGGCGAAAAAGTGTGTATCTGTAAGCATAATTTCTTGTGCTTGGTTGTTTCCATTGCTTTCGCCTACTCTTTCTCTTCACAAACAAGTAATTGCAACTTCCTTTTGTTTGTTTATTCATGAACTTTGACGACACAACGAATTCGGAAGGCACAACCTGGTATTCTATTATCCTATTCTATTATCTATATCCTTAGGTTCCAACCAAAAACAAAAAAAGAATTTGGTGTATGTTTTTATAATTAAGGTAAATACGAAGTCAGAAAGATGGCACTACTCTCGCTTATCGAGGTTATGTTTAGTTAGTAGCATCTCTTTGACCAAGTTTCAGCCAGATCGGTTTATTTTTGTGTGTTTGGCATTTGTTTGAATGGAGGAAGTCGAGAAATTTTTCATCGCGGCGACGCACCAGCTCACGCCTCAGCGGTTGTGGTCGCAAAATTAATGGAATTAGGGAAAGGGGGGGATCCCTCCAGACTTGACTCTCTCGGATGCCACGGACTATTATCTATTTTCCAATTCGAAGAAATGGCTGGCGGGAGAAAGGTTTTATTCAAACGAGGAAGTTATTGCAGGAACGAATAACTATTTTTTAGTCTTGGACAAATCCTATTCAGAAAGAATCAAAAAACTAGAACAGCGTTGGACCAAGTACTTAAGCGTAAGCGCGGACTATGTTAAAAAGTTAAACAATTTTTACCCCAAACAATTAAGTAGTTGTTTTTTTACCCGAACTTTTCAAGCGACTTTCGTACCTTTAATAAAATTTCCTTAAGAAATAATGTATATTAACATAAATTAAATAAGACTTGTTTGCGAAATATTAATCTTTGAGTAACCTTCAGATCCATAATTTACCGTTAGACAAAAATTTTAATATTATTTTAGATTGTTTCAAATTGAAATTTGAAAAAGTCGAGTCAAGGAGCAGCGAGAAATTTGGCACCTCCTAAAATACTCAGGCTAAAAAGCGTATTGTATTTAAAGCTCTGAAAAGTAAAAGGGTAGATAGTCAACCACGAAAGGAAAAGAGAAGAGATAGGAATAGAATAGAAACATAGATATTAATTACTTTTAGCTCTATTTAAAACCCTGTGCTCATTTCATTTGAAGGACCTTCTGTCATCCTCTATGATCTAATGGCTTACAGATGTCATGCCCTGCCGCACCAAGAATTTCGGGAATATTTTGTGCAGTTATATCGTTCGAACCTTTCCGATCTAGAGACTTAGACACCTCTACTACTTCATCAATTTTGTTTTCTTTTGTCTCGCCAAATTTTCACTGACTCCGCATATATTTTTTTTCTAACAACCATTTAATGTTGTCATACGAGTATTCTGTAAACGAAAATCCCGGCCTATGACCTAAACCACCTATTCGACCATGAGAATTCCTATATTCACAATCAGTAGATACGAAACTATTTTGAATACAATAAATTGATTTTACAAAAAAAAAGGTCGGTGTACTTTGGAACAATCTTTACATACTATGAATATATAAATACTCATGTTTCTTTGCGACCTCGTGTTGACCACAAAGTTTTCCCCAATCAACGCCAACATACTTCAGCAATCAATCAATCAATAGAGCTGTTTTTGTCATTATCAACTTAAGCGCCGACATTATGGCAAATTCTGCTAGAGTACAATAAACTTTATTGAATAAACAAAGAATAACCGCACATATTTACAGGGGTAATTCCAGGAACGCGAAGGCGGTATTCAAAACTTTTGAGTGGAGATCGATAATTTGAAATTCCTGAGATTTCACTGCAAATACGAGAAGAACCAAAGCTATAGGACAGCTTCCAGATATTTTATCTCTTTGAAGAAGTGCACTTTTTTCTAATGGTTTAGTTAGTTTGCCCTCTTGTGGATGAAATTTCGAGGTCAAAAGCCTTACTTTGCCTTGGTCCGTGGTAAACATGAGGAACTTGTTCTTATCTGTGCTAAAACCTATGTAATCCGTTTAGAAGGTGTACAAGGTACTCGTATTTGATTTCCACCGAGCTGAGTTCTTCCAACTCATTAGAAAATTGTCTACCTGAAATGGAAAATCTGCGTCTGGATAGAGTATGGCAGTGACAAGGAAGGCGCAGAATCGCCTTTTAATATTCCTCTTCTAGACGGCTTCTGTAGAAGTCATGTAATTGCATGCCTATCCTCTGCCTTGTCTGCCTATTAGACAGTACGCGGTTATAATAGAGAGCAGATTAGATTATGCTCATTTTGGCTAGCAGAAATTCTTGGCATCTCGCATTGAAAATCACCCACAGATATTGCAGGTGGGTTCGTTACTTACCTGAACGCTTAGAGTCATCTTTGTATAGTCTACGTCTTGTCTTGTATATTTTGCGTACTCATCAGTTAGTTTGATGCACAGCGTCGCTAGTTACCCCGCTCTGTAGTGTCTTAGATGTCGCAATGACCAGAAACCCATGTTACCTTTAGGTGAAGCGCTCTAGCTTTGGTCAATCTCTGTATACATAATACATTAGGATAGGATAAGAGAGAAAGCATACCAAAAATATCATTATCACCATGCACCACTAAAGCTCGGTGTGAGCCTTAGCTTTCTCCATAATTTTTCTGTATACATCTCGGTCCGTAGCCATACGATGGTAGTTGCTAGCTCTTATACTTTTTAGATCGTCCTCAGCGTCGTCTAACCATCTTTTCAGCGGTCACCCTTTTCGCTTTTCACCAAACATGCGCGCATCCGAAAGTTTGCGAGGTATTCTTTCATCTGGTTTTCTGCAATCGTGTCCTAGTTATCCGATGCATTGCGATTTAACAAACCGCACTACGTTTTCGCATTGTAGGCATCCCTCTAGCTGGTTATTATATCTGATGCTATAGAGATCATGTTCTTCTCCCAGTATTCTCCGCCCAGTATTCGTCTCAGCAGCCTGCACACAGTCTTGGATAGCAATCGTTCCATCATTCGTTCTACTGAGGAGTAGTCCTAGATATTTGATTTGATCGTAAGTTGACATATTTCGTTTTGCTTTTATTGATCTTTAATCCAACGAATTTTGCTTTTATTTCTTGCGAGGATGACCAGATCATCAGCAAAGCCATATATTTGAGAAGTTTTGGTGAATATAGACTCTAATGGATCGACATATTGAATTACACAGTCGAGGATCAGATTGAACACATGTGTAGACAACCCATCTTCCTGCTTTATTCTTTGATTTAGCAAAATAATTTTATAGTAATAATTAAAATCGGTATTTGTGGCATTCGAGTGATTTCTTTGAAGAGAAGTCTTGCTTTACATAAGAGAAGATTACTTTGAAAATATGCAATCACTATTTTGAAAAACTTCATCGTTTTTAATTTGTTCCCTCATTGATCGCCCTTAACTATTAGTGACTGGTTTTCTGTCACAGTTAACTGTTTTCTCTGGAATCGCCCCATACATATGCCCCAACCAACATCCAATCAACAAAGGCCACTACAACAGCTTCTAACAAAAATGTATCCATAAGATAAAACTAATGAAAGAAAATAACAATTTTCCAATTAAATGCACAAAAATTTGCCCAGATGATGAGCATTAAAAGCAGTAGATTTGTGTGTGTATGTGTGAACGGAAGTGCAGGTGTTTCGGTGTGTGTATTGGCTGGCGGTGGTATTGTCTTGGTAATATCAATGATAATAGTGATAACTATACATATGAATACTTGGTGTGTATGTATGTGTGTTTGCACTTTAATGATATATATATATACAATACATACATACATATGTACGCACCTGAAACTAAAACACAGCAAAATGAGCAAATTTTTGTCGTTGATGGCAGATTTTTGGCAAGGTATTTGTTCATTATTTAGTCGTCTTTTACTACCACATATCGAAATGGTGTTTACTTTATTTTTAAACAGACATACATACTTATTTATAAACATACACAGTACAGCGGTGATTGAAATAATGGATGTGTTTTTTTAATTTTATTTATATACGTGAAGTTAGGTAGTGCTGGCCGAACTGTAAAAAGAGGCAAGACCTTTTTGGAAAAACGGCCCGGAACATAAACTCTAACTGGAAGCTTATAGGTTCGTTGAAGCTGTTGATTATTGAATAGGATGCAAAGTAGTTCTCTCGAGCCAAGGGCTAAGAAAAGGGGCTCGAGAATTTCCTCAGTATTTGCTTCGAATGAAGTTGATGAGAAGAAAATGGAAGAAGGCTAACAATTTTGGCATAAAGCCAATAAAAGTGTCACCAAAAGTGTAGCCAAAACAGGCGTAAGGCAAAATAAAATTTGTTCAAGATCACGAAAAATGGTGGACATTTTATGGTTTATTGGCGCAAAACTAGTTCGATTTTGCTTCAAAAGTTGAAGACTATCTGGCCAAGTACTAGTTGGAGCTCTGTTTGAAGCTAAGGGCCAGTTTTTCAGTCCTATAGGGTCTGGCACTCGAAGTGTAACCAACTTCAGACCGCTCGTAATGGATATCAAACGTAATAGTGTGATTGCATTATATTTGGTTGGAAAATCACAATCTGCGATTGTTCGGGAGCTCCAGCGCCTTAAAGTAAATAAAGATTTTGTTTATCGCACCATTACTCGTTACTCGATACTGGTAGTATCGCGAAGCGTCATGGAGGTGGTCATCAAAAGACTGCAACGTCACGTGAAATGGTTCAAAAAGTGAACAAGCGACTTGACCGAAATCCCCGACGAAGTGCCAATCAAATGGCGAAAGAACTGAAAATATCTGACAGTAGCATCCGCCGCATACTGAAAAATGATCTCAAAGTAAAGCTTTACAAGATCCAAAAGGCGGATGATCTCACACCGAAGCAGCAACAAGTCAGATTTGAGAGAGCGAAGGAGTTGCTTCGCTTGGCCGAAAGCAGTCAATTTCCAAGCATTGGGTTTTCTGACCGACCGATAGGGTTTATTTGACCGACCGTTCATACCAGAATTTGAGTATTCTGGAGGTTGCTTTGAAGTCGGGGAGGTCATGGACGTCTCCGTCTCACAAACTCGAGTGAACCAAGAACGGCTAAAAAACAACGTTCCGAACTTCATAACGTCCACAGAATGACTCTCAAATTCACCAGACGCGAATTCGATGGATTATTCTCTTCGGGCCATTTTAGAGAGATAGGACCGAACTAAAAGATTGACCAGTCTCGAGGCGCTGAAAAAAGCCATTGCCCGCAAGTGGGCCAAAATACCTGCAAGTCACATTCGGGCAGCTTGCGATTAGTTTCTGGACTGTCTCAAGGCCATAGTCAAGGCAAAAGGTGGTCATATCGACCAAAAGTAAATTGATTCTTAATTTTGTATTATTTTCACACATTTTTTACTTTGAATTGAACAAAAGAAATTTTGCAAGCTAAATTTATGTCCTTTTTAATTGGTTACACTTCGAGTGTCGGACCTTGTAGCTTAATCTGCAAAATGCGGAGTTTAAATTTGGTTTAGCCTGGTAGAGTTTGCAGAGTTAAACTTGCACTGAAAAACTGGCTTTAAGCTGCTTCGATAGTAACCATCCACAGCTTTTATGGTTAACCGAGCGGCAAAGTGCTTTCACCGCATTGGGAATTAGAGGGGAGCTTGAGTCTAAAGTAGTGGCATACCAATAGGTCTCTAGTCCTCACTGGGCCCTTTCTACGGTCGTATGCAGAATGGCAACCAACGTAATCCAGCTTAATCTAACTATATTTTTGAGTGTGTAGTATTTTGTTCAATAATTGCGACGCAGCTAAATAAAATTGACTTTCAACCAAAATTAAATTTTTCTATCTGTAAAAATAAACTATCTACATCTCACTGCTATTATTTTGCACACAGATGTATAAGTATTGCATATTCCATCAGATATATACTCGCACTTTCTATTTATTGGTGACAACATAAACTTTCATTTCATTTCCAATTTGCTTGATGTATTAAATTATTTACACACTCTTGAGCAGTACTGAGCTGCTGCGCATATAGGATTTTGATTAGGCTTTCTTTGCACTCCACCGCATGTTCAATACACGCACACACACATCCACACATACTTATATCCTTATCTGTACGTAAATATTTAATGTTCGATCTTAACGAGATTTTTCTTAGGTATCACTAAATTAATTTAGCTGCAGAAGTTTTGCTATCTGTTGTATTATAAATAAAGCATCGACCACAACTTTCATTGCTAAATTAAGAAGATGTTTACTTTAAGGTTTTGAAGACTTTTGACGTAAATTGCGTTGCATTTGCAGTCACGGAATGGTTTGCATTTATTTTGCTAATCATTTGAAAAAGAACGAATAGTATTTGGGAATGGAAGGAAATATTTGTATTCATAAGCTAAATGAAAATTTTATTTAATTTTTTTGTGTGTAGACGTGTGCGATTACGTTACCCCCACTGACGCTAATCATCGGACGTGCGCGCTACTTCTGTAACATAAAAGACAGATTTAAAGGAAAATAAATTTTAAATTTCGAAAAAATGTCGGCTGAAAACTACAAATTTCACAGAATGATTCAATAATAAAAGGTGGCGCAGAGTTTGATAACTGATTTTGGATGCTACATAATCCATTGATGCGATGATCTGAAAAGGCAGTAAAAAAATGATAAAAGCTCGATGGAGGTGAAATGGTTGAAGTGTCAGTCTGGCACTCCTCAAATAGCACTGAAGCGTCGTTTTGATGTTCAATGACATTTCATCATGGAAATATTTATGCCTCAACAATGTTTACCCATCGTACAAAGGCATTACGAAAATCGACGCTCTGTGAAAAGTGTTCATCGCGCGCTCAGGTCAACTTATGGTGCACATAACCGTCTTACCGAACGCTGTATTCGGCAAACCATCAGCAAAGTTAAGAATAATTTTACATTATTGGCTGATACTCGACCAATTAGACCACGTGCAGCCTGAAGTGACGAGATTATTGCGGCTGTAAATGACGGCCTTGCCAAAGGCCCGGAAGAATCGATTCGAATCGAACTTGGCCTAGGTTAGGGTAGGTTAGGTTGCCTACCGATTAGGCAGTGCCTCGTAATAACTGAAATCAGTGTGTTAAGTCTGTGCTTATCTCTTCTTAGTAGAAGTTCTGTGCGTTTAGCATTGAGAGTCGGACACGTCTGTCAGGCGATTTTGCAAGTGGCTTCGTTACGCCATCAACAACTTGACCCATCTCTTGACACTACTTGAGCGATTTTACGCAAAGATCTTTGAAAGCATATAAAATAAAGCTAGTCCAAGATTTGAAGCCAACCGATCTTCCAAGGCATCATAATTGCAGTCGTTGGGCTCGTGAAAAACTTGCCTAAGATCCGAATTTTGTTTTGGGCCATTCAAGAACAGCCATTACATCCATTGAAAGCAACAGTTTGATGCATCCTATGGGCTGAAGTAATTATCGGCCCAAATTTCTTCAAAGATGAGGCTGGCGCCAATGTAACAGTGAATGCCGAATACACAACATTTGGTTCCAACAAGACGGCGAACGGCGCTATTTGCCATACAGCCCATGAAACATTAGATTTTCAGCGTCATCGTTTCGGTGAGTAATTTACTCTCGTCTCGAACGAGTGCATTGGCCACCAAGATATTTAGATGTTGCCCGAGCCATATCATCCCAATGAATTGTTTTGGTTGGGTATTTCAACTTTTTAGTCTGCCCTGAGAAAATATTTGACTGATTTTTTTTTTTTTTTGCATAAATGTTTTCCGAAACTATTTAAGAATGTGTCCTCAAAATTTCAGAACCAAATTCAAAATGTCTTCGGAATTACAGAAGAAATTATGAGCAAGTGTCGAGCAGGTATACGAGCGGCCGGTATATATTATGTACAATACAAAAACTTTGACGCGCGATTTCTCGGTTTTTTAATTTTTACGATTTTTCCTAATTGGCGGGAAAGATAGGGAAAAAGTTAAACATCCTGTTAAAAAAGATAACATTGACTGTATTCGGAACTAAATTCTTTTCTAGTTGAACCTAAAAAACCTTAAGAAAGTTATGATTAACCCACTTTTTTAACGATCTAAAGTGAATTTGTTTTTCCAAAAATATGAATTTTTTTTTTTTAATTAGCGAAAAATTGTTGAATTTCTCACTTTTTGTTTAATTTTCTTGGTTTAACTAGAAGCTATACTATACTAAAATAAAATTTTTTTGGGGTTTTTGGTTTCAGATGAAAATTGCGACCTGCATCTTTCCCTCCGCACGACCCATGCACACTCGAGGCGCCTCGGCAAAATGCTTGTACCAGGCATAATATGACATATATTTTAATAAAACAATTTAAGAAGACTGCTGAAATATATAATAATAAAACCTGGAAGTTTCGTTTCAATCGAATATTTCTTTCCTTCCCTCAAAAATCCACGAAAAAATCGTTTTTTTGAAGCCTCTAAAGCATGCTCCCCCCTTAAGATGGGCCAATTATTTTTTCAGGTGAAACACACGGCAATCAGTTTATGATCTAAGCCAAAATTCGTTTAAAAAGATCTACACCTTTGACTCTGTTTAAGGATTTACTCTGTTTGAGTTGAAGCGTCAATCCAACCGAAGGATGCTCCGTCTTGGGTTCATTCCAGCAATGCAAAACTTCGAAACGCATCGGAAGATCAACACTAGACAACTTCGCCCTCTTCCGATTTGACCCAAACTCGAAGTCCGTTGCCGAAAAGAGATACACTCAGACTTTTTCGTCTGGTTTCAATGAAGTGATCACGATTTTACCCAACTTTTCTTTTCATTTTGCCTTTTGGGGCATGAATAAACTTAAATTTAAGCAAAAAAGTATGATTTGCTAACTTTTTTAGCAAAAGGTCTCATTTCTACGCGCTTGAGTACTCTTTCTTTAGAATTTCCTTTGAAATGAAAAGTAGCATTTCCAAGAGGACATTTATTAAGTAGCTCAAGATGGCTAACACAGGGCGAAAATTAGACATCTTACGACACCTTTAATTATTGCTTCATGTGTTCTCAGCGCTCCCCGACGTTGTAGAATTTAAAGCTGAAAAAAATCCCAGCACAAAAATTCGCTGTTTGTTGTGTCATCCGATGTTAGACCATCAGGAGGGAAATAATTGCCGCATTATTGATTGCTGATATATGGTCACTACTGCTAGAAAAAATCTTCTAAAGTTAAACTTTCAAATTGCCCTTTATTCGTGCGAGTCGCGGTGCTCACGTGCCTGAGACATAAAATAAACTTTTCAAAAAAATCAATTATAAATTCCTTTAACGTCTTATGTACGTGATTTATTTAATTTAAAAATTCTATACCTCTAAAAAGCACCCTTTTGTTCTTCGTATGTGAGTTAAGCAACCCCATATTAACCGCAATAGCCACAAAAATTATGAAACATGCGCAGAAGAGCGCCACAGCGCTGGTCGCCCAGAAGAAGATGAAACCACCCAACTGAGTCAAGTTTATATAACCCACATATTCGTACTTATGTATATACATACATACTTATTTGTGACATGAAATATTGTTGTATTCATAATATTACACGAGGGTTGTCATAAAAATATTCATATTTCATAAATTGTGACAGAATTGCGTGGGTGGAGCCATCAACAACCCCAATAATAAAATGATAAAATGGCGGAATATTTTCAGGTAATTCAATAAAATTTGATATACGAGTATATTTGGTTTTCCTTCAAGTAAAAAAATAGGGTAACCTCATAAAGAAGCTGGTTCATTCTAAATATTTAATGAGCTTCCGAGTTTGTTATAAGGGCCTGAAAAGCTGGTGAAGTTGAAGGGTTAGAGGTCACTTAGAGGTATAATAAGTGTCGAGACTGTTCTTCAGGGGTATGAAAATTTGGTGACGAAAAATGAGGGGCAAAGGGCAAGGCACATTAAACAGGTACCTGTAGTGGGGTTGCAAGATTTTTTTTCTACATATACATTTGGTCTCTGAATTGTCAAATTTTGCTGGAGTTACTCTATACTGTTAATTCTTCTTGATAGAGTTTGAAATTCTAGGAGCCAAAAGTACAACCAAAATACATTGCTTTTGTTGTTCCACTGCTGCAATTTGTTTAATGCGTTTTGGCACAAGACAATTTTCCTCGTGGCGACAGTCGCTGACTACAGTTTCAGCTGCAGTAACCTACTGAATCGAGTTATGGAAAGATGCTGATGTTTTTCAGTGTAAGCAATATTTTGATAGAAGTATTGGGTTTCAGAAAGCTGTGTGAGGCATTAGCTAACAATAGAACAAAAACACATTCGAATGAGACAGTCTCAGCTACATTTGGAGCGTTTTTTGAAAGAATAAAGTGGATTTTCTGTGTCGATTCATCACAATGTGTGAGACTTGGGACTATCACCAAGATCTTAAACCAAAACAAGAGGCTAAAGAGTGGTGCGAACCTATGTAGTTCTTCGGCTCCGAAACGAATCCGTGTACAGAAATCGACCAAGAAGATATTTACATAAGTTTTTAGACCTAAAAGGTTATAATAATATTCAGAATTTATCGTTTTACCAGTTTGCAAGTAGCTACATAGGTAGGTAGGTGAAATGGTTGAAGTGCCGGTCTGGCACTCCTTAAGTAGCACTAAAGCGACGTTTTGATACCATTATGAGACCTCCAACAGGCAGATATCTGCAGCCAGTCACAGCTGTTGATATAATGGAGAAGATTGATGGGATTTAGGTTGGCGCACTGCCCCAGGCTGTCGAGGAAAGGAGCGCTAGTGACCTAGCTGTCAAACCCGGACATTTACAGAGAAAGTGGTCTACAGTCTCCTTGTTTGAAAGTTCTCCACAGCTTCTGCAATGTAGGTTAAATGTAACCCTAGCTTTACCGCGTGTGTGGCGACCGTCCAGTGACCGGTAAACACAGCTACGAGTTTGGAAATTGAATGGCGAGAAGTCCAAAGGACTTTCTGAATCCTTTGTACAGAGACCAAAGGGTTTTCGAAATACCAAGATATTTGATCTCCTCCTTACAGGAGTTTAGTAATTTCGTTCTGCATCATGGCGTCGTCAGAGCCTTAATCGCGGCTTGACTATCGGAGAAAATGTTAATATCTCCATCGCTCCCGCGTTCTCTAAGCATTTTGCATACCTGCAGGATCGCAAAGACTTCTGCTTGAAAAACACTAGCAGTATTCGGCAGTTTAAAGGATGGCTGAGTTAGAGAAGACCCCTGCTCCGACTCCCGATTCCATCTTGAAACCGTCAGTGAAGATAGAGGTGCAAGTTTCGGTACAGATTTTCCCCTGTATCCAATCCTGCCTGTTTGGAAAGATTGCCTTAGCACGACCCTCAAACTCTAGTTTGCGGATAGAGAGATCTGTTCGAAGTTCGGAGAAATACGGTGTTAACTGCCCGAAAATGCTACCATGCCCCTTGAGAGATTGCCTCCAGAGCCCAATCTCCTTTAACCTGATTGCACTTTGAGCTGCGATGGAAATAACGGAAACTTTGCAAGCAATATAAAATTCCTTTCTTATTCTTATTTTTCATCAGGACAATGCAGCGTGTAACCATCTTAAGCATTGGCTAAAATCTGTGAATTAAATTTCGAATTTGTGGAGCATACAACGTATTAACCAGATTTGGCCCTTGCCTACTTTCCTCTGTTTGCAGACCTAAATAACTTCATTTGTGGAAAGTATTGATGTTCAGGGAAACTATACTGAAAAATACAGCGCATTTCAAAATTTTTGTTTATCGAACCGCAAAACTTATTGAACAACCTAGTATAAGGCATTTGAACACAGTTAAAATAATTGCAGTGAGTAAGCAGTGAGGACCGGCATCAACCCCAAAAGAGCTAGTTTACTGCGTGGCTGCCCATATACCGCTATCCGACAGTTAATGCCCACTATTAGATTGTAACGGAATATTTGCTTTGTACCACTTTCTTTAAAGTTTCATCTAGCAATTTGAAAAGTTGTATCGAGTTTAGTCTTGGCAGTTTTTTTCTCTTCCTTTTGCGCGTGACTGACACTAAAAGTAAATTTGATTTAATAGGGCATTACGGAATGCACACATGCACGTATACATATATACATATATGTGCATACATACGCAAGTATTTGCTCATTTCAGAATATGTCTGTGGTAAATTGCTTCCACCTGGAAAATTCTGCAAATCGTTTTATTTAATTCTATTTTTTATTTCATTTTTTGAAACATGCGGGATGATAGAACGCAAGAATGCACATATTTAATACAGCAAGTCGTGTTTGGCATTGACAAGTTTAGGCCGAACTTCTTACAGAAAATTTTCGCACAAATTAATGACTTAATAATTTTATGTTGTTACCAAAAGAGGTTTCGTGTCAAAAATGTGCTCGAAGCTTTCCGCTTGGCTGACGTTGAAGATCGCTTTAGAAAAAGATATTTTTTGTTTCCAAATTTTATGTTGCACTTTCTGGAAGCTGAGATCGAACCAATGCCTTGCCATCTCTGCTATCTCTGAAGACGGAAAATTTTCTTGTGAAGGCTACAATGAAGTTGGTTGGCTGATTGAAGTGGTGATTCACCTAGAATCCAATAAGCGCTTCCGCGTCATTTTGTTGCCACATCCTTGCTACCAACAAGTTCCTTCACGACTATATCCCTGTATGATTGAGAAACCTTAGAAAGTTGTTTGCGTCTATACCGGCCAGCTCTTTGAGGTTTTCAAAAAGCGGTTTGACAAGGGTTAACCACCCGCCTTCCAGAGGGCAGGGCGTACACAGAGAAAGTGGAAGATAGTTTTCTTTGCCTTCGGTAGATTACAAATATGACAGCATAAATTTGGAGTGAATACCTATAGACCAGAAACCAGTTATTACCATCGTGAGTCCGCAGGCATGCCTTCGTTTCATGTTTGTCAAAATGGGCGTTTGTTTGTGGTTGTAGGGGGGCCATAACGTTCGGCTAACTGCATGTCGTCCGATCTCTCCATCTAGAATCCGCGATGGGTAGATATTTTGAGAATATTGGAATCCAGTGGTGTGAAAAAACCAACTACAACAAAGTAAACGAGCAAGATTCTCTGCTAGCGAGTACTTTCATGTTGCTAAAAGTCTCTTCTGGTATTAGAAAGCTTTCATTAGACCGCGTTCATACAGGGAGGCTTTAGTTACTTCAACATAGCGAATTCTCTTTTGGTGTTGCTCGTCGTATGCACACACCTTGCAATTTTTAGTTTTAGTCTAAAGTCAACAACAATTTTGAGAAGAACGAGAACACAAATGGGGGTAAGGAGCACATCACAAGTAACGAGTTGAAGCACAGATGCTTACCTCTATGAACGCGGTCTTATTAATACTCATTAAGTGTCTCGAAGCAAATGCAGTTTTTGGCAGCTCTTTTTCAGCAGCTCGTTTCTTTATTTATGCCAGTTGCTTCATCCTAATTGTGGAGTCTAACTGAAAGACTCGATGATTTAGACTACTCTGATGACATCTGCCTTTTAAACAGCACCGCTGCAGATATGAAGTTAATTTTGTACAAAAAGTGGGACTGTAAGATAGTGTTGGAAAATGTAGACCGTTTTTGTTACTTAGGATCCACTCTTGACAAATGTGGTGGCTCTTCGGCAGATGTCGTTAAACGGCTTGCAAAAGCTAGACAATCTTTCGGCGCCCTGTGTGAAACTCACGCCTCACGCTAAGTGCCTACAAGTCAATAAGTGTCTTCGCCAAATGATCAAAATCTTCTCGCCCAATACAATAACAATTGACAACCTGTGGCACTTGATACAACAGTAACCGATCAATACAGAAATTGTAACACGTAAGTGGAATTGGATTAATCATACGATATGCAGACGACCCGCTAGGAGAGCCATTACATGGAACCAACAACGCAGCAGACGTAGAAGAAGACCAGCTCATACCTGGAGAAGGCAGCTGGAAATTGAAATGGTGAATCTTCAGCTAAGTTGGAACGAGAAAAAAATTATATTTACTATATATTTCATATTTACTATAAAGCTCATTTTTGAAATTTCCGTCGCCGTAGCCGAATGGATTGATGCGTGTCTACCATTCGAAAATTCACAGGTTCGATGACCCGGTAATTGCTGGCTACTACTTTTTCCCATCTTTCTGGTAGATCTCGTAAAACTGTTCACCTTTTGAGGCTATCCACGTATCAAATCATTTTTTGATGTCTTAAATGAATGGAACTGCTGGTCAGCTGGACCATGTGCCATCGATCGGAACAGGAGATAATCGGACGGCGCAATATCTGGAGAATATGGCGGGTGGGGTAGGATTTCCATTTTAGTGTTTTTTTTTTAGGTAGGTTTTAACGGGTTTGGCAAAGTGAGGCCGAACGTTGTCATACTATAGAATTACTTGTTCATGCCTCTCCGCGTATTGCGGCCGCTTCTCGCGCAGTGCTCGACTTAATCGCATCAATCGAAGTCGATACCGATCCCCAGTGATGGTTTCGCTCGGTTTTAACAGTTCATAATAAATAACACCAACTTGGTCCCACAAAATATATAGCACAACCTTCGCAGCGTGAATATTCGGCTGAGGCGATGACGTAGAAGCATGACCGGTCAGTCTCCAATGACTTTCTTTTCTTTGAATTGCTGTAAGGAATTCATTTTTCATCATCCGTCACGATGCGATGAAGAAAACCCTTCCTTTTTTGCCGCTGGGCCAGTTGTTCACAGGCGAAAAAACGACGATCAACATCCCTTGGTTTTAACTCATAAGGAACACAAGTCCCCTGTTTCTGAATCATTCCCAAAGCATGCAACCGCTTGGAAATGGATTGGCAGGTAACACCTAATACTGAAGTAAGCTCTTCTTGCGTTTGACACGGATCCTTATTGAGTAATGCCTTCAATGGAGCGTCTTCGAAAGTTTTTGGCCTTCCTTTCCGGGGACGGTCGTCAACATTAGAAACACCGTCTTTGAAGCGACGGAACCAATCTCGGTACGTTGTTTCACTTAAAGCAGCATCTCCACAAACTTTTCGTAGCTCTCGATGCGCTTCAGCCGCCATTTTTTTCGAATGAAAGAGGAAAATCAACACTTCCCGCAAATGACGATTATTCGGCGGAAAATCAGACATTTTCACAAAACCAAAAGTGTATGATACCAAAACAAAATTACTAATGTGTCGTAGCAGTTTGTTTACCATATGTTTATGACGTTTAGGTTATGTTAGAATCGACTAGCACATACTGCTGGCGGCATCTATTGACAAACAGCCGGAACTTAGGGCAAACTTAAGAGTTTTGAATTTATGTAAAAAAAAAAATTACAAAATTTCCAGAAATTAATGTTTAAACTTCTCTTTGTTAAATAAATAAAATAAAATAAATTAAGGTTCCTTGCCAGTTAGCCCAACTAAGTTTGTGTTTGCTAATAAGTTTGACGAATACTTGTTTGGCCCACTGTTTACCTACACATGTGTGTATGTATATAAAAACATAAGCACTCTCTTTGAAATTGAATTTCAAAAGAAGTCAAAACCACAAAGAAAATCACAGCAGTAATTGTTGGAATATCAAATTATCTTGGTTAGAGTCCTCATGCTCTTATTAAAATGTGTGCAGTGCGCTGCAGGAATGCTATACTCGAATGCTTACAAAACCATATGAATGAGCGAATAGCCCCCGTTAGAAAGTTCACTGTAATGTCAGAGGGAACATGTGAATTTAGTATTTTCTAGGTTAAGGCAAGCCAATGAAATTTTAAGAATGCCGTTACATATAGACAACCGTTTATGTAGGTGGCCAGCAGTTATTTCTGCTTAACTTACACGTGGCGATAAATTAATCACCCCTTCGGAAGATTTATAATTCTTACAAATGGCGTCTCGTGTCAATCATATTTGACACTTGTGAACGAGAGAACAGCTGCAGTATACAAACAGACAAGAAATGGAGCGCGTAAAGGTCAAAATAAAGATTTCCGACAGCAAAAATAATTTTTGTTTTTTAGCAAAAAAGTCATTCAAAAACCAGTTATGAAAAAGGGAAGAAATTCAGCGTGCATTCAATGGGCACCTTGACTACCATTTTGTTGGCCCCAAATTCGATGCTCACTATGGAAATGAAACACTTAATGATGGAAAACACTTTGTTTCTACTAAAGATTGGAGTTCGGAAAACCACTGAATGTATTTTTGGCACAAGTTTTTTAAGCCTTGTTCCAAACTTCTCCTCCAAAAAGCTGCGTGCTTCTGGATGTTGTCCCACAAACGGTGCATATGTCTGGCTAGTGGCACTGACATTTCTACCAAACAAAAAAAAAATGTGAACCATCTAATGATAGATGAGGCAAATGATCCCTAATTACGCGCACCTCCACTGGGATGCCAAAAAAAAGTGTGTTTGTGCCTGAAACAGCTACAAAAATAGACCTGAAGATAAACATCGGTAAATCAAAGTCAAAGATTCGAGATTGACGGCACTGAGCTTGAAGAAGTTAACTCATTTTGTTCTCTTGGCGGCATAATATCCTCCCTCAACTTCTCTCTTCTTCTTCTTAATTGGCGCTATAACCGCTTACGCGATTTTGGCCGAGTTTAACAAAGCGCGCCAGTCGTTTCTTTCTCGTACTAACCGGCGCCAGTTGGACACACCAAGTGAAGCCAAGTCCTTCTACACCTGATCTTTCCCACGCAGAGGAGGCCGCCCTCTTCCTCTGCTACCACCAGCTGGTACCGCATCGAATACTTTCAAAGCCGGAACGTTTGTATCCATTCGGACGACATGACCCAGCCAACGTAGCCACTGGATCTTTATTCGCTGCGCTATGTCTATGTCGTCGTAAAGCTCATACAGCTCATCGTTCCATCGTCTGCGATATTCGCCGTTGCCAACGTGCAAAGGTCCAAAAATCTTGCGCAGAAACTTTCTCTCGAACACTCCAAGCGTCGCTTCATCGGATGCTGTCATCGTCCAAGCTTCCTCCCTCAACTGGTGGCTCAAAAAAAGATACTACGAATAATCGCACAAAAAAGGTCAAACGGGTTTTTGGCTACCTTATAAACTCCTTTCTGGAGCTCGTCTATAATCACACGAAACACCAAGATAAAAATTTTCAATTCGAACATCAAATCAGTTCTACGAAATTTGGAGCTTTGCAATTACAGACATGCAACGCCAATATACAAGTCTTTGTAAATCGCTACCAAACAGCAGCCTGTGGAGTAACACCAACCAAACTCAAATACAACTGGAACTTCTATAAAGGATATCGGGCTGGCTGGGGCATATTTTTAGAAAAGACATTGCACGCACTTCAATTTATTGGAATCCACGAGAAAACCAACGAAGAGGTAGACCCTCGCCGACCTGGAACGAGCTGAATAAGATTGCTTCTGATAGACTCCTTTGCTGATAGACTCCTAGCAGTGAATGGCGAACGTTATCATGCCATGATAAACGAATTTTTGATGCCGGATATCCGAAAATTGAAGCCCCTCCACAACATTTGGGTCCAACAAGACAGCGAACGGCGCTACTTGCTAAACAGCTCGTGACACAATGTATCACACCTGTGGAATTTTATTTGTGGCGCGATGTAAAGTTTAAACACTTTGGGGATAAACCAGCTTGATTGAGGCATTGGAAGCCAAAATTACTAAAGTTTTTCACGAGGTACCGACCGAAGTCCTCCAGAGAGTCATTCAAAATTGGTGTTTACGGATGGCCGAATTACTGCGTAGTTACGGCCAACATTTGAAAGGGATTATCTTTAAAAAATAAATCTCATGGTTTTACACAAAAATAACAAAAGATTGTCCAATCAATTTGAATTTGCTTTAAGTTATTTCAATTAAAAATCCGATGCCTCTAAATTGATCACCCTTTATTATTGAATTTAAAATTTCCGCAAAGCCTCATAAACTATTTGGAAGAGGGAAATTGTGCGCCTAAGACTATGCAATGCCCATTATTGGTAGTCACATGGGCTGACGTCTGCCCAGATAGGCAAAATACCGATGCTAATCCCTAATCTGAAGAACTTTCGTCTAGTGTCATGGGATGCTTGATATTTGATCTCGTTCGAAAATTGCCATACTTAGGCGGAAAAATTTTTGCTTTGAATTTCCTAGGCTAAATTCAATGCAGTATACAGTAGATTCTGTTTTTATGCGGTTTTGAAATAGTGCGGTTTTTAAAAAAATTCAAAAATTCATGTCGACCTATCGGGAGTTGTATAAACAAGATTCTAAACCACCTAAGCTAAAACTCATCACAGATTACATCAGAAATGATAACCCTACAAGTATTGAACCGCCTGCATCACCATCTAATAGATCAGACGTGTACATTTCCTCAAGTGACGAAAGTGATTTTACGCCAAATCCTAAAGGAATGCGCAACATGCGGATATTGTCTGATTCTATTTCTGACGATGTAAATTTATTTTTCGATTCTGACGTTTCTTAAATAAAGATATAATTTTCAAAAATACAATTTTTTGTTTATGCGATTTTATTTAATTATTTCAGATTCATGCGGTCTATGGAACGTATCTACAGTTATAATATGGGAATAGTAACCATTTTTATGCGATTTTATTACATTATTTCAAATTTATGCGGTTCTTAGCACTTTTGAACGTATCTATAGTTTTACTATAGAACTGGTAGCTTTTTTATGCTGTTTCTTGCGGAACGTATATACCGCATAAAAACAGAATCTACTGTATTTCAAAAATTCAGAATTTTATGTTCAAGCTGAGATTACTTTCATGTAGGGAGATGAGATTCCTGTTCAAGTGTTCCTTACCCCTTCTCGAAATATTTCCTTTGCTATTAAATTTTCGAAATCGCATTTGTTTGCTCGTCTATATTAATACATTCGCACTCTGCCGCAAATTCCGCACAACTTCCTCCAACGAACTGTTTAATATTCAAAACGTAAACCCATTTATTTACACAGAACTTCATTGCGGCATAAAAACTCACATAAAATGAAAGAAAAATCGAGTTTACGTTTATCAAAATTGATATTGTTTATACGCAACATCCTGCGGTGGCTGGCGGAAGCAGCAGTGCAAACATCCTACAAAGTGGCGAGGAGGCACTTGCGAACAAGGACAATGGCAGTGACAGTGGAAATGATAGGAAAAGTAAGTTGGCAGATTTCGAAAGCACACAGATTTCCCAACAACAAACATCTCTCTTTAATACCAACTTTGTATTTATTTGTTTATTCTTTTGCTTTGCTTGCATTATTTTCGCTTTCAATGTCTGGCATTTATTTGCGAAAATTGTGTGCTGACTTGAGCTGCCTTGATTGGAGTGAAGTGGTAGAGATAAAATAAGTAAGCAAAGGAGCAGGAAAAATATACCAACTAATATGCAAGTGTAAGTGGTTAGAGAGAAACTGATTGTTGCCTGGGCAGCGATCCGTGTGCGCGCTTAGCGTTTGCACATTTGCTTTGGTTGACAATTACATATGTAAATAGTGGCGCAAGCGTTTATGGCAGCAGCATTTGCGATATATAATATTTTTTGCCTTTTTTCTAATATGGCACCTTTCGAGCCACCGCTTAGCCCCCTTTGCTATAGGTTTTATGGTTTATGATATGCAGACTTCGTCTGGTCTAATTCATATCAGGTTAAAACTTCATTCGGAGTGGTCAACTGACACCTTATTAAGCGACTGAGTGGAGTGATGGTGAGTCGACAAAGTAATACGAGTTTTACTTATGTATGCACCACCTTGATCAAAAAGTTCCCGGAATATATTCAGAATTCAATTCAAAATTCAAAATACAATTTTATTCCTTAAAAGTGATGTTATCGCCTTTAAAGAGCTCCTCATGAACTGCAAAGCACTTCTGATGGCGTTTGAGCCAGCTCTCAAAACATTCCCTTTTCTCACTATAGAAATCAGAGCCGTCTTCGATTTTTCCATTACTTCCATTCGGCTGTTAAAGCGCGTTTCCCTTAGTGGTCTTTTGACTCGACCAAACAGAAAAAAATAGCAGGGAGCCATATCAGGTGAATTCGGTGACTGTTGAATGGTATTCGATTCGTTCTTATTCGTGGGACTGGTATTGTGCGACGGTGCGTTACTATGGTACAAAATCCTCGACCTTTTTTCTCAAAAATATTTTCTTTTTTGGCGAATTACTTCACGTAAAAGTCTCATAACGCCTTTATTAACTGTGTGATCTTCTGGCAAAAATTCGTGGTGTACAATACCGGAATAATCCATAAAAACCGTGACCACTGATTGCTTTCTTTTTTGACTGAAAGTGATTTGTTGTTTTTGGTCTTGTTTCATTCGGAACTCCCAACTCACTCGCCAGATGTCTGGATTGCGTGTTGTACTCACAAGCCCACGCCTCGTCTCCGGTAGTGATGCGTTTAATGAATGTTAGGCCGGATTCAGCCTTGGAAATCATGTCTTTGGTGATATCAACGCAGTACCTTTTTTGCATGTTACTCAGGCCCTTTCGGACCAACTTTGTAGCAACACGGTGCAACTCTCCAATCAATAACTAAAATATCCTGAACGGATTCATAAGCAAAGTTGAAGTCATCTGACAGGAAAGTTGAAGTCCTCTGATGGTAAATTTGGGGTTATTGATCAACTTTTCCTTTACTTTATTGATGTTTTTATCAGTTTTCGATATCAGCGGCCTGCCACTAAGTCATCCCTCGTCATCCTCCATAGACTCCCGATCTCTTCTGAAGTGTTCTTGCCACTCGTAAACAACAGTTTTCTTTAGAGTTTCATTAGCGAAACAGTTTCCTAACATTTTCCAGGTTTTCACACCATTAATTTTTAACGCAAAACTCATTTCAAACAAACTCATTGCCTCGTTGTTGCAAATTCAAATCCATTTTTAAAACTGTAAAAAATTGAGAACACGGGCAGAGGTAGATTTATTCAAGACGGCGCAACTTTTACAAATGCCAAACCATGGCGATACAATTTTGGTACGAATCACAGATGTGGTAATCTCAAAAAAAAAAAAACACAGATCTCAAGTCAGTTGACTTACAGCGTTACCTGGCGGTTGTTCCGAAAAATTTTTGATCAAGGTGTGATGTACATATATATATTTAGAGCTTATCTTGTCAAATGCGAGGTTTTGAGGATGCTTGCCACAAACCAAATGTTTTTCCTCCGATGTTTTTCCTAGAGTATATGGAAGAATACACGTAAATTAATTGCAACATACTAATTTATTTACAAAAGGTTTGCTCCCATATACAGACAGAATTCTAATAAGACTTGTTATTTTAAGAAAAATAGAGGTTATTCCAAAAGACCCGCCTAGATGTTGTTTTGAAATAAAACATTTAAAAATTTCACTTCCTTCCGTTTCACTATTTTTATTCGAAATGCGGTTCTTAACAATTACATGTGAAAAATGACATCATTTAAATGTCTAGAATGAGTACGCCCACAAGTAAAATAGCCGATTCATGAACGACTAATTGTTGAGAACGTCGAGGTCGAGATATCGATACTGAAGGTTGTTCATCAACACTTTGCGCTATAACAGCAATATTCCCAAAGGACGTCTAGTTTTTGGTTAGTCGGTCCTTTTTTTTCTTCGACAGAACCAGTTTCTTGAAATTTTTTCACCAACTTTCGAAGAGTCGACTCCTTCGGATGATTGTTTTCATAAAAAATTAGGAATTTTGCGATATATTGATCTTAAAGATCGACCATTTCAATACTTTTAATGCGTTGTTTTATCGTGTAAAATGTACATCTGTCTACTTGACAAATGTCAAAGATGGTACAGGGTGGGCCATATAGCGTTTGCTTTTTGAACCACCTATTTTTTTGAGAATGGTAACAAAAATGACATGTCAAATGTGTTCATAATTTACTTAAACGTTTGACATTTACGAAATGGGACGCTATACGCTTGAACAAAATTGGGAAATATTCAAAACCTATTACCGTGATATGCTCAACGAGTTTTTGTTTCCAAAAATTGAAGAGGATGACATGGACGACATTTGGTTTCAACAGGACGGTGCAACTTGTCACACTGCCAAAGTTACACTCGAACTTTTGGCTACCGTTTTTGAAAACCGAATAATAAGCCGAAATTCCGATATCAATTGGCCGCCTCGGAGCTGTGATTTATGCCCGTTGGACTATTTTTTGTGGGGAGCCGTTAAGGACAAATGCTATGCGAACCATCCAGAGACGATTGATGCTTTAAAACACGAAATCGAAGTTGCCTTTCATGAAATTGGAGCCCATACAGTCGAAAATGTGCTTAAAAAATGGGTTGATCGAATGGCCTACTGTAAAGCCAGTCGTGGCAGTTATTTGAACGATATTATAATATTTTTCATTCATAAATGACAATGTTCAATCTTCAAAACAAAAAAAAAGTTTGAAAAAATATTGATCAGTTGTTTTTTATAGCCGATTTAAAAAGCAAATTTTACATGGCCCACCCTATATAAAAAAGTTACCGTCTATGAATTATTCGCTTTTGACACCTAGCGAATTATTTATTATCTTTGACACCTATCTATCAATTATTCGCTTTAGACACACTTTTGATAGACCTTTTCTTTTAAATTCGATAGTTTTGTTACAACTTTGTGTCAATGTTGGAAAAAATGTGAACTTTCGCAATCTAATTTTATTTTTGATTGACACTCAAGTTCACTGCTTTTGATCTCAAGTTGTCAAGCTAATAAAAATCAGCGAAATTCTTCTTCAGCTACGTTCTTATCTACTAAATTTTTTTCCAAAATTGGGAATAGAGCCCACTTTTATACTGCCACCACTAGGAAAACTTATTCACATGGCTATGATGCATTGAACTGGATCCTTCTTTCCGAGGCACAGGGTGTATCTCCAATTTTTACTGACACCGCTAGCAGAAGCTGCTCGCACGGCCATGATCTACTGAGTTGAATACTTAATCGCTGCACTATGGCCATGATGGTTATCTTGGTGTGTGCATCTGGAGCCAGTTAGCACGAGAAAGAAACCACTGGCGCGCTAATCACTGTTATCGCGGTAATCAAAAAGAAGCCCATGTCGGTCTAGTAGCAGTCGCCCTTTGGCAAGCAATGGCAAACCTCCGATGGTATTTCTGCCATAAAAAACCTCTTATAAAAAAACATTTGCGGAGGCGGCTGAAAACTGTAGGTATCTCTATTTGTGGAACAACATCAAGATGCACACCACAAATATCACAGGAGGAGGAGCTCGGCCAAGCACCCAACATATGCCCATGTCGTTGTAAAACTCGTACAGCCTATTGTTGTATCGTCTGCTGATTTTAGTGTTGACAAAGGACAAAAGAATGGCGAAAAAATGAAGTGAATACATCTTTGTCTGCCATCCATTTTCTATAATTCATCCATTTCTTATATGTATCTGCTGAATTCCATAGTAAAATTTCGTCAATCTTTAGTTTCTCCCTTAAGGGGGGAGCCTGGTTTATGAGGTCTAAAAATTGAATCTTTTTGCGATTTTTTTTTTAAGAAAAAAATTAATTTTGCACTGCAAAGTTTTTTCTATCTTTTAATGAACATTTAAAAAGTATAACAAATTTTTGTACTGGTTAAAATAAGTTGAAAAAAATGCTTAACATAGAAATTAGTAGAGCGCTGCAACGCTGGAGTTTCCAACTGGCGTACAAGATACAGCTCGTAATTATTATATAAAGCGAAAAATTCAAATGGATTTCTAATTATCATGATTTTTTATTCTAGATGAACTAAGAAAACTGAGAGAAATTCCAAAATTTCAACTTTTTGGAGGTTTTGAAGAAAAAATGCCTTTCTATAAAAAAAAAATTCACTTCAACTTGGTATAAAAATCTTGAAAAATTTTTTTTTTATCTATTTTGTTAGTTCAAATAGAAGAGAATTTAATACTGAAGGGAACAAGCTATGATTCATTTCAAAAGGTTCATTAGTTTTTTTTTCATTCATGTACGCCAATTCAAAGAAATCATAAAAATGAAAAGTCGAGAAAAGAAGATAAAGTTTGTACTATAGCTGTCCGGTCACAGCGTAACTACCTAACGCTCGCCTACCTTTGGCTTTGTATCTACGGAAATATTGAGAATTAGGCTCTGTAACTTTGTGTGAATATTCTGAAATATATTAGGAATCACTTAAAACGAAAAAAAAAATTGATTTTTTTGACCTTATAAACCAGGCTCCCCCCTTAAAATTTCGTCTACCGATGCATTTTCTTGCATTTAATTTGATGGTCCAGACGGAAATAAAAATCTTTTCCAACATTTATCATTCCTTAGTATAAAAGACATTCAAGTACCAGCGCCGCCTAGCGGCACAACGACAAACTTGACTAAAAGCGTATAACCAAAGCACAGAATACTTTCAAAAATACTGAGTTCAATCGATGGTAAGCTTAATAGTTTTAAGAACTTTAACAAATGAGAAATAATTTTTAAAATTTTTTTAATATTTTAAAATTTTTTTTATATGTCTTTATTTCTTGTTACATACTTTATTTTTTTTTATGGTATGTATTAAGATAAATATCCACGCATTTATGTATGTATTTGTAGTCCAAAAGCGCCAAGAAGCAATTATGCTACGGTGACAATTTATGACGTACAACAAACTACAACAGCAACAATCAAAACGAGTTTGAGAAATAATCGGTGTATATGTCCATACATATATATATGGACATGACTGTATGTACGTATGTAAAATGTTTATCCTGTGCCTTAGTACCGTACACAATGGCCGACTACTGACACCTTCTGTTATATGCGCGTATGAAAATCATAAACATTCGCTGGCAAGTGACATTCGAGCAACGAATATGCATTTTAATAAAATATCTTAAAAGCCTTATAAATCACACAAAAACAGCGCATACAACAAAACAACAACAACAACAACAACGAGAACGGTAGAACAAGAAGCAACAATGAAGTCGATGAAAGGTACAAAAGTACACAAGGAACTCTGATGGAGTTGCTGTCCGCTCAGTAATAAGAAACTCCAGGAGCAACGGCAGCAGCGACAATCGAAGACGAATCGCAGCAACACAACTTATTATTGTAGCATTTAGAATGGAAGGGAGCATCAGAACGTAGAGCGGGTGGCACAGAAGGCTGATGCTGTTGGCGGCCTCAAGCTTAGGCTTGAAGCGAGTTCGATTTGTTGATATGGCGTTTGCCTTCCTTTGCACATACAAGCGAGTCACTGTTTTTCGCTTGTTGGCTTGGTTGCTTCGATCGTCCAACTGCTGGTCATACTTGTGCATATAGGCAAACAAGCAGATGTGTCAGTCAGTTGGTCAGTTCGTAGTTGGTTTCTTTATGTTTTGTTTTTGGATTTTTGTTTTGCTTCTGCTACTCCCAACCGTCGCTTAGTAAATGCGTTTGATATCGTTTGCGGATAAAACCGGTGGATTCATTTGAACGGCAAGTGAGCAAAGCAGACTATCATAAAGCTTTGAGGTACTATAAAGCCGCACTTAGTGGCTTGGCGGGTGAAGCTCATTTTTTTAAGAGCCGCAGAATCATTTCAAGTGTATGCGGTGAGATAAGTTCGCTTATTATGCGTAATTTGGACTGTCGGCGATTTTAAGGTGTCAAAAATGTATTTTGGTTTTTAGTGAAAACGGAATTGAGAAGGATTGCATTAAAATTTAAGTACAATTTGGCAAATTAATGGAAAACGAAATATTATTTTACAGCACCAAGCAGGAATTAATTCGCGCTCGGAAGAAGATTTTTTTACTCTTAAGAGCTTCGCGGCCGTCGTAGTCGGATGCGTTGGTGCGTGCGTAAATTCGAATCTCCGTGCATGAAAAACACTGTTTGATTTTTTTAATAGCTGTGGGCCCTCGGCAAACCTCCGAGTGTTTTTCTGCCATGAAAAAGCTCCTCATAAAAAATATCTGCCGTTCGGAGTCGGCTTACAAACTGTAGGTCCCTCCATTTGTGGCACTACATCTAGACGCACGCCAAAAATAGTAGAAGGAGCTCCGCCAAACACCAAACAGAAGTGTACGTGCCAATTATTTTTTTTATGTTTTGTTTAGCTTCGCTTATTAGTAGTTTACGCCTTGATGTTGTTCTACAAATAGAGTAACCTACAGTTTTAGCTCTCGCAGCAAACAGTGAATGGGTTTTGGAGGATCGAATGACTGCCAATTAGCTTACTTAACGTAGCAAGTAATGTGATTTTACTCAGGTATAACAACCAGCTGGGGAGAGGTGTTTGTCTTATGGTCCGCGTAGTTCAATTGCACACCCAAAATAATAGATCTTAGCGGAGTTACAATCCATGATTTTATATTTTTACTAAAGTCTTAACATATATTATCCAAGTAACGGTTGCTTAAAAGTAGAAGCGCAAAACTTTAAAGAAGGAGTGTCAAATTCCAATTATTAACCAACTGGCGCATTCTGTCTAGACTACAAACACACACAATTCGCGGAAAATTATCCACCAGCATCTTTTCTGCAGACACAAAATATTTTATGCGATAATAGCAGTTTTAATTTAAGGCTTTCAATCAAATTGTTTCAAAGCACCAACTGGAAATATAATTTTGAAAGACAAAGCAAAAATGGTGCGTTGCAAATTGGTGTGTTTGTATGTATGTGTGTGCATATTTAATTATGACATTTGACAACAATGATTGCTTTAATTAGCTGTATGATTACGAGTTGTGGTGTTTGGGTTCGTCATCACAGCAAAATTCACTGCCCAATCAAGACTGTCAAAATTTAGCACAGATACCAAATATACAGTGATGCACAACAGTGTGCAGAAGAGTAGAAAATTTAGAAGTTATTTATATGTGATTCAAATGTATAGTCAAGAAAATTATACACCCTACAAAAAGTAAAAAAGAAAAACAAAAATAAGAAGTGATTCTCTAATTCTTGCATATTGGTGAAAGATACCTGGTTAAACTAGGCTAGGGTACGGTGGTTGCCATGTGGGTGCATTGGTTCCTGGACATGCCGTGAGCCAAGGAATTCATTTAAAATTCAGAGTATTTTATTTTCAGCTTCGAGGATTGAAGTCATTCAAGTACTCATCAATAGCTGATAAATTCATATGGAAATATAAAAAGTGTTGCGTTCACTTAGCTAAGCCACTTAACCCTATATTCGACGAACGAAGAACAAGAGATATTACTAAGGCTTACAAAATGCTGTTCAATACTTTACCCGGAGAACACTAAGGTATCACTTGACTACTAATCATATGATCACCAGTGTAGGAACGCGCCACGGTTACCTTTTTTCTGAGGTGGTTAAAATCGAAAATGTCAGAAACATGCTCCCACTAACCCCACAACATTCCTCCCCTCTCTGCTGATTCCACCATGGGACTGCTAAAATCATTTCATCAAGGTGGATCTGTGATTATGCCTTTTAGACACAGCAGGTACCTGCGTCCAGGTTCCACTCTTAATTGTGTATTGGGGTTATACGCTATCGATGGCTTCTTTGGATGACGTATCTGTGGAGTATTTTAGATCAGTCGCATTCGCTTTGCACTACCACTCTTAGTTTCGGAATTTTATTACTATCCTTGCTCAAAATTTTTTACTGCTTCTCATTCCTCTTTCGAATTCAACATTTGAGTTACAAAGTTATCTGGTGTGGGGACGACGCCGAGAACATTTGCGAGCTCGAAGCGCGCTCCATCAAATCTGGCGCAGTGAAAAGTCACTTATTCTGCACTCTCATCTTCGCTGTGGCACTCAGGGCAGGTTGAATTATCTACTAGATTAAAACGGTGGAGGTACGCATGAAAGCCACCATGCCCCCTGAGAATCTGGGTTAGATAGTAATGTGTATTGCTGTGCTTTCTGCTTACTCGTTCATCTAGTTTAGGGATCAACTTATATGCCCATCGGCCTTTGGAGGAGTGATCCCATCTATTTTCCCACTTTGCTATTGGCGTTCGCTCGCCCGGTTATTTTGTCTTCAGGTTTCGGTTTGTGTCCATGTGAGTGAACTTTACTCGCCATAACGCAGATTGCATCACCAGATACTGTTCTGTATGCACATGCTACTTTGAGCGCGATAAGTCTGTTAGTTTGCAGTACCTCTTTTGAACATCTCGTTCGCCCTGCTGACCGTATTGGGATGGCGTGTAAGAGAATAGATTTAGTAACAATTGAAAACATCTTGCTTCTATCTTCTTGAAGTATTCCAACGCTTGATAGCATCCGCATGAGTGCTTTATTCACTCCCATTGCCTTGATTGATTATTTTTAGATGCTATTTGATGTGGATGTGGACTCCAAGATATTTTAACCATGCGTAGGATGCGATGTCATGTCCTCCAACTGAAATAGTGAGGCTCTTGTTTCGCCTACTTTTACTGATAAGGACGAACTCAGTTTTCCAGATTAGCGTTGCTCAACCACCTTTGCACTCTCGCATTGCACATATGCTTCAAGCAGGCGTTACATTTATCACTTACCACTAGAGAAATATCATCTGCCTACCCAATTACATTTGCTGGCATCACAATCTCAAGAATGCCGTCGTACATAGCATTCCACAGTGTTGGCCCTAGTACAGATCATTGTGGGACGCTTCGCGCCACTATGTACCTTTTTGAACTTTCTTCTGTGTCGAAAAGCAGCACTAGCTGGCTTAGATAGCTGCTAATGATACGAATTAGATAACGCGGTACTGGGCAGCTTCTGAGTGCCGCGAGGATGTTCGCCACGGTTACTGTAATTGCTGTAGATACGACTCCATCATTTCATTTACAATTACCCGGAATATGAAGAAGGAAATTCAGATATTTGCGAGAGCATTTCTTTGAATGTTTGGTTAATCCAGATGACGTGTCCTAAATTATATTTGAAGGGTTTCAAAGAAACAAGCTCTTCACTTTTCTTTGGGAACTGGATCTTCAAAGATATAAGCAGGTTTGGTACCCTTTCGTTGTATAAAATGTGAATACATGAAAAGGTTAAGGGATAAGTAAAGTAAAGATTGGTAAAATTCCTTTAACATCACTCGGTGAACGTTTTTTATTGATATTTTTGATTTTATCCTTACCTTATTACGGTCATGATCCCCTTCCCCAAACACGCTGTGTATACAGACAATGAACGTTTAAAAAGTCTGTAGTAGTGTCTTTTGGAATAATGTAATAGGACTATGAATAAGTTCGTGCGGTTTTACAACAGATGGCGTAACTTGATTATTATTCCATCGATCCACATTTCCAAACATTCATTGGAGAGCTACTGTCGTAAGGCACAAACGTCAGTATAAGTTTTTTATTTGAAGCGTAAACAACAATATTTTTACCACACTTGAAAATGTCGAATTTCGTGCCAAATAATGTGTTTTTGCGGGGAATTCTTCTTCATTATTTTAATATGAAGAAAAAAGCAGTCGAAAGTCATCGTATCTTGGTGGAAGTTTATGGTGAGCATGCTCTAGCTGAGCGAACGTGCCAGAAGTGGTTTGCACGCTTTAAAAGTGGTGATTTTGGCTTGGAAGACGAAGAACGCGAGGGTGCGCCGCCAAAGTTCATGGATACCGAATTGGAGGAATTGCTCGATCAAGATCCGGCTCAAACGCAAGAAGAGGTTGCAAAAACTTTGGGAGTTGATCAATCAACCATTTCCAAACGTTTAAAAGCCATGGGAATGATCCGAAAGGTAGGCCATTGGGTGCCGTATGAATTGAAGCCAAGAGACGTTGAACGCCGTTTTATGGCATGCGAACAACTGCTTCAACGGCACAAAAGAAAGGGTTTTTTGCATCGAATTGTGACTGGCGATGAAAAGTGGGTCCATTACGATAATCCAAAACGTCGGGCAACGTATGGATACCCTGGCCATGCTTCAACATCGACGTCGGCGCAGAATATTCATGGCCTGAAGGTTATGCTGTGTATCTGGTGGGACCAGCTGGGTGTTGTGTATTATAAGCTACTGAAACCGAATGAAACGATTACGACGACAATTGATGCGTTTGAGCCGAGCACTGCGAGAAAAACGGCCGCAATACGCCGATAGACACGACAAAGTTATTTTGCAACATGACAATGCTCGGCCACATGTTGCACAAGTGGTCAAAACATACTTAGAAACGCTCAAATGGGATGTCCTACCCCACCCGCCGTATAGTCCAGACCTTGCGCCATCCGATTACTATCTCTTCCGATCGATGCAACATGGCCTGGCTGACCAGCACTTCCGTAATTACGATGAAGTCAAAAAATGGATCGATTCGTGGATTGCGGCAAAACCGACCGAATTTTTCACAAAGGGAATCCGTGAATTGCCAGAAAGATGGGAAAAAGTAGTAGTAAGCGATGGACAATACTTTGAATATTAAATTTGTAACCATTTTACGTCAAGTTTCAAATTTCGAAAAAACCGCACGAACTTATTCATAGTCCTATTATTGTACACCAATTTTCAGCCAGATCGATCCAATTCTTTATGTTTGGCATTTGTTTTAATCGAGGAAGTCGAGGGATTTTCCTTGTCCATCACAACAACGCACCAGCTTCCGCTATAGCAGTTGCGGTCGTAAAATTATTGTAAATACATTTCCAACTCGTTTCATATCCACCTATTCTCCGACTTTGCTCTCTCGAATCCTTCGGACTACTATTTGTTCGCCAATTCGAAGAAAAAGCTGGCGGGAGAAAGATTTTATTCAAATGACGAGGTGATTGCAGAAACGAATGGCTACTTTTCAGGCTTAGGCAAATCCTTTTATTCGGAAGGTATCAATACACTAGAACAGCGTTGGACGAAGTGTTTAAACTTAAAAAAATGTGTACCACAAACATTTAAGTAGTTCTTATTTTTGCGCGCACTATTCAAACGCCCCTCGTATACATGTAGGCATTCGTATGTATTCCCTTTCAAAAATATCTCTTTACTTGTATGCAAAATATATAATTTGAGCTGCATTTGGACCCTTGTCAAAAATCACTCACAATAATACCTCGCAGCTTGAATAATTTGCACAGCAACAACAGACTTCCTGTGTAGCAGCAAAACTTTATGTGCAACATATTCGCAATCAAAATTAATTTAGCAATAAAATTTTATTCTGATGCGTTGGTATGCTTGTGATTTAATTCCCTTGTGCATTTCCATAATGATATGAAACTGAAAATTGGCATATCGAAAATAATCATTTTACGAAAATTATGCCTTCAACTTGTCACAATCAATCCCAGCAAATGGCCATATAAATAAGTAGTTCGTAAGATCGTTGTTAATCATTACGACACACCTGCAGACACAAACAGACACCAGTAAAGAATGCAGGCACACACACGAGCATGCACCCTGTAGGGAAATTTATTAGTTCCAAAATGGTGTACTTCTAGGGAATTTGGAGCCAATATTAGTTCATGCTTTCGCTTTTTTTCCATAAATGCACTGGTAATTTTGCACGGTGATATTTTAGGAAGACTCAGTTGCTCCCTTTTCTATAGTTCACTTAGTTTTAGTACTTAATTTAACCGACGCTCTGCATCCCGTTTACATAAACTCAAGTAGATTATTTTGAGTTGTTAATTACCACTTACGAGTAATTCGCTAATTCTCCCAGTGTTCTTTTACAGGTCGTATGCTACGGGACACCATAAAGATATCTCGTTACGCACTGCTTGATCAGTGCAGTGCTTTCGAAATTTACAAAATCGTACTAGTTATGAATAGGAAAGTTGTTGTTCAGGTTTCATCGGACTCAACAGCCGCACTATTACTTCTGCCTTTTCTAAACTAGACTAGGAGCGAAACTGAAACTGTAAAGGATCGATTAAGTGGAGTGCGAGCGAAACGAGGTACCTTCTTTCACGATGTACAAAATGTAGAGGTGTGGCAAACTCAGACCGTTTGTCGGCTCGCAACGAATTTGAAGAAATAAGCTGACTTGAAGGTGTAACCGAGGTTATGACAACGATTTGTTTACGACAAAACTGAGATTCTGCTGATGGTATAAGAAAAAATCAATGCAGCCACCACTCATGCTACAGGGTTTGATTGAAAAGTAATGAGCCTTTTTTTTAAGCAGTTTTATTAAACCTTTAGGCTTATACAACTAATATTCTTCAAAATAGGACCCTTGAACGTCAATACACCGCTGGTAGCGCTCCTTCCACTGCAGGAAACATTTTTTAAACTCATCCGCCGGAATCGCGTTCAATTCGGCTGTCACAGTTTTTTGGATCGCCTCGATGGAGTCGAAACGCCTCCCCTTTAGCTTTCTTTTCAGGCGCGGGAACAAGAAGAAGTCCGGAGGGGACAGGTCTGGGCTGTAGGGAGGGTGGGGAAGCATCGGATCCCCCATCTTGGCCAATGCAGAGGTGCAGAGAAAGGCGGTGTGCGCCGGGTCCAATTGTTGACGAGGTCGGGCCGAACCCGAGCTACGCGGTTTTCAGCCGAAGGAGTACTTCTTTGTAAAATGCCGCGTTTACAGTGCTTCCTGGAGGTACAAACTGTTTCGCTTTACGCAAAATTTGATCGAGTTACGTTGCTCCAACGATCGCTGCATTTTCGCCACTGCAAAATCCTAACACACTTTTAAAACAGCTTTCACGCGCGGAGCGATGTTGACTGCACCGCTGTTGCCAGCGAACTGGGACCGGTTTCCAATGGAAGGGGAAAGTCCAACGATCATTTTCCCCCACCAGCCGATTCGGTTGACGCTTGGCAGACGCTCCGCGCGGGAAGGCTCATTACTTTTCAATCAAACCCTGTACTTCTTTGCCTTCTGAAAAACAGCTGATTAGAAAGCATAAGAATACGAGTAAAATGAGCTGATAGAAATGTTCTGCCGAATTTCCAATGACATGGCAGCCGAAGTTCTACTCACATTTTGCTTCGGTTGGCCAAACCTTGTAATCTATCATCCTTGCCTACTATCATCAAACAAATGCTCCAAGAATATTGGTTTAATTGGGAATCACCATTAATATCGATAAACTTTAAAGTCAAACGCAGCATCCCTTTGGCGAAAAGTATAACTTTGGGCAAAGTAGGCAATGGGGAGTAAATTTGTTTCTCGACGAAAAAAATATTCTTTGTATGTGTCTCATCATGACCGCTCTAGTTAGGTTAAGCTGGTCAGGGTATTTGTCTAAGACAAGACACTCGGCGGCCCTAAGGCCGATTGTGTTTTCTGCATTTGATGATTTCCTTCCCCTAACTAAGTTGCTTAAGCCACTTAGATATTTTTAACAAGGTAACTAGTCCGTCTAGTGAGACATTTTGCAAATTTCCCCGGTCTTCAAAAAAAAAAAAAATAATTGCGAAGATATTTGGCACGGCTTCTTTGAAGTGCAGGGCACTTACAGAGGAGGTGTTTTACCGACTCAACTTCTTCTTCAGCTCCACAACTCCTCCAAAAGTTATTGCGAGGTACACCCATTCTACTGGCTTGGGTAGCAGCAGTGCAGTGACCTGTTATAACACCTGTAAGGAGGCTGGTAGTTGATCTGTTGAATCCAAGCAGACATTTTGGCCTTTTTAGATTCAGTTTTGGTTAGAGCGCTTTGGAGACCCTGCAGTTAGTAATCAGATAACACCTTCATACTACTATAAGATACAAACGATTCTGTTGAAACTTTGAGAACCTGGGAATAGCGAAGCGCGCATACATGATGAAAGGAATGCAGTGAGTATAGACCCAGTGACTCCACCAATATGACTACCGGTCTGCTTGGCAGGGTGACAGGGATATACGAAGACTTTATCTGCATTGGAAAAACCAAATGGAGTTGGTTTTTGCTTCACCCGACTAATGAACGTCAATCAGTACGAGGAAGAATAAATGACATGCGCGACTTGGTGAATTGGGCCAAAATCGCTTAGGCGTCAAATAAGTAGAGTAAGAGTAGGTGATTTTTCCCACAGGGTATATAAAATTACTCGCACAAACACATACACATACATATGTATACTCGTACGCTTGCCTACGATTACTGCCTGCCTTCGCCTTAGGTGCCTTATACGCACGTGAATCTAAACAGCAAATATGCTCACAAAGCCCAACTCATATCACAGATAATTACTCTTACTACGCAAATGATAGTTAGTTGTTGGAAGCTGGGGGCAAAGGAGGTATTAAGCAGGTATGAAAGCTTCATGTTAAGCAGTGCATGAAAGCCGACTAGTTGCTCACTTCTCAAAAGCAGTTCACATTTTGTGCTGGCGGTCTTATCGTCGCCTCTGCGGCAGCAATATTTACTCCGTCGCCGGGTTGGTGAATGGCTTTGCGAATCATAGAATTTTTTCACTCTTAAAATTCTATCAAAACATATTCATCACTGTGATTTACGGTGGCGGTGCAATCATAAAGCTCTAAAGCAAAGCATAAAATGCCGCGCTGTGATAATTTGCTGCGTGGTTGGTCAGCGAGTTTCTATTTCTTATCATGGAAAAAAATTTAAAATATGTAATTACGATAGGCAAAGGAGATGTGGCACGGGAAAGCTGATGATTTGAAAAAAAAGGAGAAATAAAATAAAAATAAAAATAATAAGTTAGCCACTGTGGAGAGTGCCAAGTTAGTTGCTCTCAGACTGCCGCAGCTAATTTAGTGCGTGCAATTAATTTTATTGGAGGTTGTTGCACACAACGAGTGTGCCGTACTGTTCAGTAAGATCAGGCTATATACAAGTACCTATTATGATGACCAAGAAGGAAGAATTTCTCTTAACGCTCCAAAATGTTTGTTGATCAAATAAGAAGATGCTTTAAAATACAATGAACCCTACTCGGGCAACCTTCTGTCGTTCGATTAATCGCTTTTTTTTAAATTAAAATTTTATTAATTGCCCTTCTCAGCAACATGGTTTTGCTTCTGGATAACTTTGCTTCTTTGAAACTCGTGATTGAATGGTAAATGCCGTTTTCACAAACAACACCAACTAATATATTTTTCGTAGATTTTACGCCATGACATTGAAATATCTTCAACCGAAACATATAAACACATATTCATTATCAGATTTATATTTTGGATTTTTAAATATTGGGTAGTCGAAAAAGTCTTTTCGTATTTCTAATCAAACTTCAACTCATTTTTTTTATATTTATAATGAACTTTATTAAACCAAATATGTACCATTTTGGTCGACCACCTTTTGCCCTTTTTTTTCTAGAGACATTATTCCATCAGTGTAAAACTTTTGTGGTTTCTCGGCGAAAAACTGCGACGAGTAATTTTCACAGGCTTCTCTTGAAGCCAACTTTACTCCATTAAGGCAGTTCTGCATTGACCGAAACAAATGGTAGTCCGAGTGTGCAAGGTCAGGGCTATATGGTGGATGCATCAAAACTTCCCAGCCAAGCTCTCCCAGTTTTTGCCGAGTCATCAAAGATGTGTGTAGCCTAGCGTTGTCCTGATGGAAGACTACGCCCTTTCTGCTGATCAGTTCTGGCCGTTTTTTTTTCGATTGCTTGCTTCAATCTCATCAGTTGTTGACAGTAAAGTGTAGAATCAATCGTTCGAGCAGGCTGGAGCAGCTCATAGTAGATGATTCCTTTCCAATCCCACCAAACACACAGCATAATCTTTCGAGGCGTCAATCCTGGCTTTGCGACCATTTGTTGAGCTTCACCACCCTTGTACCATGATCTTTTTCGCACATTATTGTCGTATTTGATCCACTTTTCATCTCCTGTTACCATTCGCTTCAGAAATGGTTCGATTTCATTTCGTTTCAGCAAAGAATCGCAGATGTTAATTCGGCCCATTAAATTTTTCACAGACAATTCCTGTGGTACCCAAACATCGAGCTTCTTTTTGTAACCTAGCCTTTTTTAAATGGTTTAAAACCGTTTGATGATGAATGTTTAGTGCCTTGGAGATGTCATGGCAGCTTATGTGACGGTCCTGGTCAATCTTTTCCATAATTTCATCGACTTTTTCAACGATAGGTCAACCGAAGCGAGGTGCATCTTTCACATCGAAATTTCCAGAACGGAAGCGAGCGAACCATTGTTGTGCTACACGAACTGATACAGCATCGTCTCCGTAAACTTCACAAATTTCATTGGTGGCTTGCGTGGCATTCATCCCTTTTTTATACAAAAATTCAAAATATAGCGAATTTCTTCATTATTTTCACTCATTTTTGAACAGCTATAACTTTTTTTCAACTTCTCCGCATTTCATTTTTTTGTGGTTAAATGAAGTTTAAAATGTCACCTTTCTAACACCATTTGATATGACACAATGTGATTGGTAGCACTGGAGATAGATGACTCCAACGACATCTATTGACAAAATACGAAAATACTTTTTCGACTACCAATATTATTTTAGTTCGTTAGTAGTTTTTGTTCAATCTAGACTGGCCTTCCATAAGTACGGTGGCTGGTATCTTCATCGGTCACTGCCTAATGGGAGCGCATGGGAAACGTATGGAGTTTCTCTCAAATGATTTATATCGCGACTGCATGAACGAAGAGGAAATGGAACACTTTCTTGCCAGAACGCGATATCGCTGCCTAAACTTTTACTACCTTCCAAATCACGAATGAACGAATGAACAGGAGTACTAAAGAAAATTAGAAATTTCTAAATCGATATGATTTCCACATATAGCGGCGATAACTGCATGCCTCTTCATTTCTTGAGCTAAACTATAGTCTTCCATGTCTTATTTGGAAAACGACAAAAAGAAAAATAATGGATTCGGGAAGTTAAAACGACTACTACAGTGGACACCGTGTGTATAGTGTACGAACTTTCATTTAGACAGTCTAAATTAGTCTTATTGGCAAGAGTCATTCTCGGTTGGGTTTCGAAGCTGTCGTAGTTATCAATACAATGGCGTAATCCTCCTCCTCCATCGTGAATATAGTAAGACATGATTGAACTGAAGATTATTCTTAAAATTTCACCAAGCATACATACTAAGAATGCATCCTTCCTTTCTGATATTCACTATTACTCAGTCCTATCTTCCACAACCTTTTTTCGGGGATTTCCGTCCAGATAAATACATCGTCTCTAAGCAAATCCTTCTTGGGCTATCGAGAACGACTTGAACGCCTACAAGGAGCTGTTGTATTATCTTCTGTTACGTTTTTCATGTTCCATTTGCAAGATGATAGATTAGTAAATTCAGCTCTTTGTCTCTAACACATAAACTTACATTTGATATGAACAAAACTCAATATAAGGGATTAGCTAGCAGTGGGATGCTAACTCTACAAATTTTGAGTAAAAGTGGAGGAAAAGTAAAATTTATAGAAAAAAACAAATGGTCAAATTGATGTGTTTATGAGCAAGCTAACTTAGTGATTTTCGGAGTTATGTTCAGAACCAAAATGACATAGTATGAATCCTAACTTCACTTGGATGGATGCAGTGTTCAGAGCACAAGAATACCAGCGCCGACGACTTAATTTAAATAAGAACAGGTAGTTAGTTCAAGTCAAATTAGGGGTCAAAACTCCAAATAACACATGGGCTGAAAAGTCCAGGGCCTAACACATAGATGCCACTAGTTTTGTCGCATTCACCTTTTTTTCAGTTAGTAATAATCTTAAAAAGACAGCTGTTAAAACTTTATGATATTCTATGCATAGTTCGTGAGTTATTTTGCTAAGAGTGACTCTACTTTTGTTATTTTCAAAACAGTGCATCACAAAGAATTTCGTGCTTTAATTTTACACTACTTCTTGGTGGGGAAAAATAGAGGTCAAGCGAAGAAATGGCTCGAAAAGTGTTATGGGAACTCCGCTCCATTAGAACAACAACAAAACGATGGTTTGCTGATTTATAAAGTGGCCGTAGAGACACAACGTAGACAATGAGGCGGTTGATCGAAAAGTGAAGTTGCGTGAGTTAGCTGACATTGTAAAGATGCATGAGCATTTTATTATGAGAAAGCTATGTTCGGAATGGGTGCCACGTTTGCTCACTGTTGACCAAAAACAGGTCAGTCTCAAGTCAATCGAAACAATGGCAAAACTACATGAATTGAACCTCGAATGTCTCCCACATCCACCGTAATCGCCAGACTTGGCTCCGAACGACTAATGGCTGTTCGCAGACCGGCAAGAAATTTGGCTCGCTTGAAGAGGTTATCGGTGAAACTGAGGCCTATTTTTAGGCAAATGCATTATTCTACGTTCTACAAAAGTGGTATTGAAAAGTTAAAACTCTAAATGTAAGAGCTGGGCTGATTGTTCTTGACGGAAATTACGTTAATGAATAAGGTTAATATTGAATAAAAAAAAACATATTTCTTTGTTAGGCCCAGGACTTTTCAATCCATGAGTTATATGAAATATATTTACCTTGTCCACAAAATATTTTATTTATATTCAAATATTAACAAAAATTAATTTTTTTAAATATTTGCACTTGTTTCGATTTAAATAAAACATTTTTTTTTAAATTTTATTTTTAGCAAAACGGATTTATGTTTTTCCGCTTTCTTCATCCTCTTAAATGCAACTATTGTAGACGAAGACACTAAGTACTGCTATGCCACAGGATAGATGGCCACGGTATTCTTTACGGAAGTCTATGTCATCTTGAACGTGGCATACTGGCTAATTGAGAAAAAGTGTCGGGATAGCAGTATTGAAATTTGCAGTGACTGTCAAGCTGCACTGAAAGCCCTTGCTAACCTACGCTGCTCTTCGAAGTTAGTCGGTGAATGTAACCCTGAAGCCTTCCTAGGGGTCAATTCTGCATCAGTTCAACTATAGATTGACGACTTCATGAGGTCTACCCATAAAGGACGTTGGTTTGGGTTGAACTCGTGCAGAGTAGCCAAGTGCTTCGTGAAAAAACCGAACGGGAAAATAGCGACCTTTCTTCTAAAACTTAGCAGGAAGGACCTGAGAGTGCTGGTGGGTGTATTCACAGGGCACAAACCTGTGGTCAGCATATGGCTGCTATGGGGGTCGTCGTCAGCCCGATATGCCTATCCTGTCTTGAGGATGATGACACTGCAGAGCATTTTTTCTGTAGCTGTCTGGCGTTTTCCAGAATCAGATTTAGGATATTGGGTTGCGATATACTGAGTACGGATAAAGTTTATACTCTTATTCTTCCGGATTTCTTAAGATTCATCAATGAATCCAAGATATTTGTGGAAGAGTGACCTCCAACTAATTTTTCCGTCTTACCACCAACATTTTATCTTTCCTATCTCTCTATTTTTTCTACTGAAATTTATCCGAGTTTCCTGACTGAGTGCTTGGACTTGTTCAACCTCCCACAAATCTAGTCTAACGGCGCACAGTGCGGCCGATTCCCGAAAAGCTGGCCAAAACTCAAAAAATTAAGTAGTTGATTCAAAATTTCTTACTCGGGGGTTGTCGGGGTCGCTGATTACGAATTTGATCTTAAAATTTTGAAAATCCACCCCCTTCCACCCCTATTGGCCACCCCCTCACGTGAAATAGCATATATTCAAGAACATAATCAAGATGCATGTAAATTTATATGTTTTCGGGGTCGCAAGGTAGCAAGTGGTAGCAGCTGAATCTTATTTTATTCAGTAACCATTACTTTTTCGAGTAACCTTTAATAGGTTTCAAAGCAGCGTATGACGGCGTTGTATTACTATACAGTTTGAAAACTCAAATTTTATAAAAAAATTGCAAAAAATGTATCTACGTATTGCTGCAGCTAAACATTTTGTGTCGAGGTATTGATATGTACTAAAGATTTCTCGTATTTTACTTTTGTTCAATTTACTCCATTACAAAATCTTTCAAATGTGTACAACTTTCACTATTCATCGACAGTAATACGATGCTCAAACGAAGGCCACGTTGCGACTGAAAATACAGAGGATACTTAGGGTACAGGACGTTGCTATGAACGGTTTTCACTACTCAAGGCATTACTGTAGCCAACCCAAAGACAAAAAAAAACTCTATCTAGAAACTTTTTTTTCGACTTTTGGCCAGCTTTTTGGGAATCGGCCGCACTGTGCGGCGTGTCAAAACTCTAATGTCACAAGTGAACAAACCTTTAATAACTGAATCATGGTGCCCGCTGATCGATTTATTTTTTCCAGGCTTATATAATGCTGGGATTTTAATAAAATAATCGAAAAGACTCAAATCAGTAAGAAGATGAACCCAGAATATTGGATTCTTTTTCGTTTTCGCTGGAATTTCTGTTGCTGTAAATGGAAAAAGACAAAGTAAAGACTGTCAAAGCATCAAATAAAGGCTGATAAAATAAATGTAATGTTTCGCAGGATTATTTTTGTTCTATCTTATTTTTCAGAAATAAGCATTCATATAAATTCACATCAACAATCTATACTTAGCCATATCAAGCATTCATTTTTATTGTGGCGGCGCTGAAATTGGATTTGCAACAGTGAAAAAAGATGTAAGTTTATGGCAACACATATCCAGAGATATAAAATTCTTAACAGTGTTTATGTGTAAGTATATATATATACCATATATACATATGTGTACAACCGAATGATATATGTATGAGCTGAGATTACAAAGCGCTCCGCTTATGCTTTCGTCCTTTCCCACCACAGCCTATGCACATACATTTTTCCTTATATGGTTGGATGTGTTGTAGCATATGAAAGCGGATGAGACACATTGCATATGGCACAGTGCTACGCCATTTTGAAATGGTATGATTGAGAGTACAATAGTGTGGGAGTGTTTTGTTGCTATTTACGCAATCCATAAGTGCCAAAACGAAAAATAGGGATACTCGCTGGGGTGGTGAATGTGAGAAGGAGGCACTAAAGAAAAAAACAATAAAAATAAATGCCAAAGCGAATAATAATAAAATAACAAATATGGCGGAGATAACGAAAAAACAAAATTGTATGTAGATATGTATGTATATGCACATGTATACACACAGCTGCAATATGAAGTTTTCCTTTCGTGGCATGCCACATATACACAGACATCTAATCCTTTTTTTTTTGCTTTGAAGAACTTTTGCAAAGGGCATAGGATTTTGAATTTAGTTTATGCATTTTAAATACAAGCAGCATAAAATAATAATACACACGCATACATTTGCATACGAAAAGGACTTACTAGGATTAAAATCGTAAATAGACCGTATGAAATAAGTGCAGAACCACAGCCAGCACCAGAAGGCAGAAAAGTTACTTTCTGAGAAATATAAGTCATCTCCAGCGGCTGAGATTCTTTGCTCCAAAGTTATAAAGTGTAAACATTTTTGGGATGCTCCAGTCCATTGTAAAATACCCCCATTTAAAAAGCAGCCTCTTTTGATATAGAAGGTTTACGTGGGCACAATATGAACGTCATACATTTGATAAACTGAATGAGAATTACGAAGTTATTACATGTGCGTGAGCGCCTTATAAGGCAAAGAGGATTTTAGAAGCATCTGTGCTTTTTACCTTTCAAAGGTTTTTGGAAGAATAAGGTTAAGCAGAGAGTCATGTGATGAGCTCAAGCAAAGAAAATCCAAATTGTAACCATGAACGGAGAAATTTGTATTCACAATCCTCAGATGTCACATAAACCCAGGCTTCGTTGTTCTTCTTCTTCTTAATTGGCGCTATAACCGCTTAGTCGTCGTAGTGCCAGTCGTTTCTTTCTCGTGCTAACCGGCGCCAGTTGGACACACCAAGTGAAGCCAAGTCCTTCTTCATCTGATCTTTCCAAAGCAGAGGAGGCCTTCCTCTTCCTCTGCTACCACCAGCTGGTACCGCATCGAATACTTTCAGAGCCGGAGTGTTTGTATCCATTCAGACAACATGACCCAGCATGACGTAGTCGCTGGATCTTTATTCGCTTCTTCGTAAAACTCATACAGCTCATCGTTCCATTGCCTGCGATATTCGCCGGTGCCAACGTGCAAAGGTCCAAAAATCTTCCTCAGAATCTTTCTCTCAAACACTCCAAGCGTCGCTTCGTTGTTGCTTAACTCAAAACTAGTATTAATAATTTTATTTATTGAAGTAAATATTTTTGTATTCTTAGGCATTTTTTTGGCATTTATTCTACGGATTGTATTTCAAAGTTCTCCATTGAATACTGATTGGGGTCTTAACCAAATATTACTCTATTTGAACTCACATGATCTTAGATGTGGCAAAAATTTCCAAATAGCTGACAGATACTCGTACCTTATCAATTTTTACAGCGCCCATATATTTATGTATACTTAGTCTTGCCATAAGTCCTGTTACAAGTTGAGTCCGTTATAGATATGAAATTATAATACTTTGTTTAATGAAGTTAGTTTTATTTTATTTGTGCAAATATTGAATTAAAAAGAAATATAATTTTTATTCGAAATGTTCCCCCGTTGCTTTTCCACAAGTCTTCAAGCGATTAGGCTATTCAGCTGTTACAGCACGCACGGTTTCCATGGATATAGACGTCGCTGTTCGAACCAAAGATTGTTTGAGACTCTCCAAATTTCTGTGAGGTCTTTGACAGGCCACGTTTTCCAATTCTGACCACAAGCAGTAGTGCAATGGATTCAGATCTGGACTTCCAGATGGCCAATCTTTTGCGGCTATGAACCCAGGAATGCTGTATTTTAGCGGAATCTTGCTCGAAGATCCGACGCTCTTCATTGAAAAAAGTACTGCTCAACTGCTTCACCACGCCTTCTAAGACATTCTCTAGGTACACTTTTGCCCCGATCTTAACCCCTTTTTCGCAGAAATGAAGAGATGTAACGCCTTTATAAGACATTCTTCACCAAACCATTACGGAGGCTGGACGCTGAACCCTTGGAATAACATTTTTTGCGTCTTTAGAAGTTTTCGTTTTTTTGTCTATTAAAAACTTATTTAACAGTGAAAATTTTCTCATCTGTGAAAAGAATATTTTTATGGCCCTGGACTGAGTGCCACCGAAGAAGCTGCTTGCATCTGTCGAGTGTAAGTTTCTTCAAACGCGTTGTCAAAAGATGATCAGTTGAGCGACGAACGGTGACGGATGTGGAGATCATCTCTAATTAGTCGTGACATGGATCTGGTCGATACATTCATTTCCCAGGACATGATTTTCTGCTTTAAGTGGATTTCCGCGAGTTCTTTCTCGAACGTATAAAATACGTTTACGTCACTGATCGGCTGCGACGTTACGGCTGCACTGGTTCGAACCACGCGAGGACGACCACTTCGAGGGAATCAAATACGAGGGAATTTGGGTTCATGTACTTACGGTTTTTTACTGAAAAAGCTCAAAGCTTGGCGAGAAAGTTGACTTTGGCGTCTTTTGTAAGAAGACTAAAGTAAGCGTTTCAGCTCGTCTTCCTAATCACTGGTGCGTTTTTCAGGCTGAGGTAGCCATTAATGAGGTAGCTGTCTGGTTAGGCAAAAAATTGACTACCTTTAGAGAAGTCTGTATTTACTTTAATAGTCAAGCTGCCATTAAATCTCTTGGTGGGGTTGTCACTAAATACGGGGCATCTCTTAACAAGAAGAAGAATGTTTCCGTATCCATTTGATGTGGGAGCCACGGCATAGGGACATACCAAGGAATTGTAAGGCAGACAATTTAGCGAGAGAGGGCACTACAACTCGCCTCCCTCTTGGTGAGTGGTCAAGTAGAATTGCTTCTGCAGCCAACACGAGTTGGGTTGATAGTCTGATATGTAACGCTACGAAAACAAATTCGCCAAAATTTACGCCAGCCACTTAAAGACGGTACTTAATTGGTCAAGGAAAAACGTTTCTATGCTAGTTGAGATGATTACAGGGCACAGTCTCATAGGTCGACGAAGCTGGAGGAATGAGAGTTTGTCAGAAATCAGCTTTCGATACTTTGACTCATAGTTATAGAATGATACTGATGACTCTCTAAGTGTGAGCCAGATTAGTGGATTTGCACTTAAAACAAACTGGTTTAATGAGGAGTAGCAGATAAACTTCTACTGTGGCATCGCAGTGGATCGTCAAGGTTCTAATTGAGTTCGTTCAAAGACTGACTGCCACTTCTATCTACCTACCAAGAGGCTTCCCAAAGGAAGCGAATACTACATCTCTAAGACAATTAGGGTGTGTCCTGATGTTTCTGAGACTGAGAACAATGTGAGAGGAAGTTGGTCAAGGACTACATTGCCATTCTCAAAAAAAGTGGCGCACCCTCTCGGGCTTCATTATCAATGAGTCTATGACAAATTGCGGGTTAATCTGTAAAAATTTTTGTTTAAACAATCAACCAACAATCATTAAATTCATTAATTAATTCATTAAAGTATGTACATCTTTTATTGCATAATTTATCTTTCAATATCCTTAAATTTTCAGCGATTTCCTTTGCGCATATGAAAAATCCCATACACAAAAATGCACATTTATAGTGCCTCGTTAGCATTCCATGCACGAATGTAACAGAAAAAGTACTTGGCCTGCATGCGGCTCCATACGGTACTGCTGCTTCTTGGATCCTTCTCCCATCCTTGCCCAGCAGGCTGGCACACCATTTCGATACGCTGCTCTATTATCCTTCCTTTGTCAGCATTTTATGCGCCGATTGTTGGCATCTTTTTCCCGTTCGTTGGTTGCCTAGCATTTTTATGCATTTTTATATGTATTCGTCTTTTTGCATACTTTATACATATTTTGCTGCGAAATTTATGTGCGCCATTGTTTTTATGGCATGTACCCATTTTCTCCTCCCACCTGCTTGCTCGCTTTTGCCAGAAGTCGGAGCTGGCGGATAGTAAACGAATGGATGCTAGTTAACGAGCAGGGGGTTGGGACAAAGTAAAGATATGAGCGGGTACATATGTATGCATGTGTATATGTATACTCATATACTTATATATGTTTTAATGTATGACGCAGTTATATCTGTGGGGTTGTTTACTGGGGTGTGGAGGTTTGGAGCGCAATATTTGTAGTAAAAATGGAGGTGGGAGTTCAACCAAGTGGCGTATTATTTTCATTTATGCCATAACTACGGCGCAACACCATGAAAATACCCAAAGCGCATAAAGGAGTACAAATTACATGAAAACTGAAAAGTAATGATATTTTGAGTCATTCATTTCTACATTTAATTTTGCTTTATTTTTGATGTTCATATACACCAAGCGAAATATTTATATGAGACAAACCAACTTCATAATTTTTTTTTTAAACTAGCAGCAAACTATTTTCTTGAATTGCCTCATAATGTTAAGGGTGATCAGATTGGAGGTACTTTTTCCAATAGAGATTTTTTGACAGATCACGCGTGACTACTGTCAAACTAAATACATAATTTTTTTCAGTATTCATTGACATTTCATCATGGAAAGACTTATGCCTTACGAAAATCGACGCTCTGTGAAAGTGTTCATCTCGCGCTCAGGCCAACTTATGGTGTTTAGCGATGAATGGCTACGTCACTAAGCAAAATTGCCATATTTGAGCTGAAGAGCAACGCGAAGCCATTCAAGAACAGTTATTACATACATTGAAAACAATAGATTAATGGATTAATCTTCGGCCCATATTGCAACAGTAAATGACGTACGCTATCGCGCCATGATAAACGACGTTTTGATGGCGGAAATTGAATCCCGTGATCTCCACAATATTTGGTTCCAACAAGACGGCGCTACTTGTCCTACTACTCGTGAAACAATGGATTTACTGCGTCGTCGTTTCGGTGAGCAATGTATCTCTCGTCTCGGACCAGTGGATTGGCCACCAAGATCGTGTGATATCTCATCTTTGGACTTTTATTTGTAGGAGTATGCAAAACATAAATGTTTTATGGATAAACCAGCTTCGATTGATGCATTGGAAGCCAAAATTACTAAAGTTATTCACGAGATGCCGACTAAAGTTCTCCAGTGAGTCATTCAAAATTAAAGATGGATGAGTTACAACATTTGAAAGGGCTTATTTTTAAAAAATAAATGACATGAATGGTTCTACACTAAAATAATAAAAATTGCCCCATCAATTTAACTTTTCCTTGCATTATTTCAATTTAAAATAATCGATAGCTCTAAATAAATCACTCTTTATTTAAATGTGTGCACGAAACTACCGCTAGGTTTTAAATTATTTTGTCTTTTTCTTCAAGTCCGTTACGTTTGAGCGTTGCTTGAAATTTCAGTTTCTTCAAGGAAATTTTTAAGAAGGGACAAGTGCTTTCGATTGCGCTTTTGAAGTGCTTAAGACTGCATTTCTTGTTGTGGTAACTGCGTGATATTTTTATAGACATTTCATAAATCAAAAGATTCCTTAAGGTAAGTTGCAAAATAGATATACAATTTTCATCTGGGGAAAATAATTTTTTAACACTGTGCCAAGAAGAATGCAGCTATCTACCGAGGAGCTTGCTAGTATTCTAGCTTATAGTGAATCGGGACTCTTAAATAGCAAAAAAGCGCTAAAAGTAAATCGAAATAAAAATACCATCCACAACTTTTTGAAAAATTCTGATAGATAAGGAAAAATTAAAAGAACTGGTCCAAAGCCTACCATTGACGACAGGTATAAGGGAGAGATAAGACGGTTAGCTAAAAACAGCAGCCCTAACCAAATTAGATGTGAACTTTCTCTCAATGTTACAAAGAAAAGAATACAGCAAATTTTTTGTAAAATTTTTTTGTAGATATCAAAATCGACTGGTTAAACTGAAACTTACGCCACGTCACAAAGCAACTATAATCGAGTTCGCCGGTAATCATATGCTCTGGGATGAAGAATAGCAATACATAATTTTTACGGATGAGAAACAATTTAATTTCGACAGGACTCATGGTTGTTAGAGGTATTAGAGAGATATTCGCGAGCCACGAACGCGAAGCTTCCACGGTGGCTCTCTTATGACCTGGGGTGCTTTTAGCTGCCGTGGAAAGATTCCAATTTGTTTTATTTCGCATAAGATGAACGCAGAAGATAACATAGAGGTTTTGGATTATGTTTTGTTGAATTTCGTCGACGATTTTCACTATTAGTCCTGGACGTATCAACAGAACAATTCTCCAATACACAGCACTAAGCGTACAAAGCATTTTTTTGCATCGAAAAATACTCCTGTGCTGAAGTGATCCCCAGTTAGTCCATACCTAACTCCAATGGAGAGCCTTTGGAGTATTCTTAGCAAGCCAGTTTATAAAGTCGGACGTCAGTTTAATAATCTATTGCATATCTAAAAAGCTATTCAAGAGGAACGGACTTAAAATCTACCTTAGTGCCCTTCAGGCACTCGTAAATTCGATGCCACGGCGACTAGTATGAGTTACAATAAATAACGGAAGGCGTACAAGCTATTTACTATTATTTTATATCGTTTTCTTAAAATTTAATTTAATATACGATGCTTTCCATTTCAATTCAACCGGGCTATTCGGGTCATGTTCTTCGATTTCTGGTCAAAATAATGAGACACGTATTTTTTTGTTCGCCCGAAAAAAATTTTTTTCAAGAGTTATCGGCAATTTTGTTTTTCGACTCAATGCCCATAACTTAGTCAAAAATGAACCGATTTTAATAATTCTGGGTTCAAAATGATCGTAATTACTTACACGAGCGACTTCATGTAGAAAAAATTGCAAAAAAGTAGTTGAAATTTTTTTATTTATTTATTTATTTTAATAATCTACATTACAAAGTACCTTACAGACTAGACAAAAATTTAAAGAAAACCCAGCTGAATTCGGCAAAAATAATATTAGCAATCAATATAAATAAAGGGTGGTTAAATTTCAAGGGCCGATGTTGAATGTGAACCGCACCTAAACGTCAAGTTTTTGTTGCATTTCATTTGACATTTTTCAATTTCAGACTAATTCAATTTGAATCATTGGAAAGATACATAATCGAGTCAATGGTCAGAATGGTGGCAGGAAATGGCAGCAGTGAATGACCAATTTTCGAAGAAAATCATCTTCAGTGATCAGGCACATTTTCACCTCAGTGGATTCGTCAATAAGCAGAATTGCCGCATTTGGGCGAATGATAATCCAAGAGTGATTACCGAAAGAGTGACTATTTGGTGCGGTTTATGGGCCAGCGGCATCATTGGGCCGTATTTTTTCCAAAATGAGGACGGTCAGGCAGTTACTGTGAATAGTGTTCGCTATCGTGAGATGATAACGAACCTATTATGACCCGAATTGGAAGATATGGATGTGGACGATATGTGGTTTAAACAGGACGGTGCCAATGGTCGCACAGCTAACGAAACAATGGCTCTTTTGCGCGAAAAATTTGATGGCCGAATAATCTCACGTCGCGGCCATGTCAATTGGCCGCCAAGATCATGTGATTTGATACCGTTGGACTTCTTTCTTTGGGGTTATTTAAAAGAAAAGGTGTACGTCGATAAGCCAGCAACAATTCAAGAGCTAAAGGATGAGATAACTCGGCACAGTAACGGCATAGAACCTCAATTATGCCTCAGCGTCATCGAAAATTTAGACCATCGGATGGAGGTGTGCCGCCGAAGCCGCGGCGACCATTTGGCCAATATTTTCTTCCATACGTAATTGAGCTATACCAGTATTATCATAATAAAGAGATAATTTTATAAAAAATTGTATTTTATTCAAAATCAATACCGGCCCTTGAATCTTAACCATCCCTTACAATATTAAGTAACAAAATTTAAATTTTTTACAAAATTAGCTTAAAATAAAGCAAATTCGAGCTGATTTTTAGATAATGAATTATAGTCTCGAAGTGCGCGAGTAGGTGCATTATTCGCAAATTTAGTCGTTAATTGAAGCTTTTGAGCATCCACTGAGTTCTTAACAGCTGAGAAAAGATTTAAATCATCCGCGAAGAGCAAAAAACTAGAAAAAGTAGAACATTTGGTTATGTCATTGATAAAAATAACAAAAACAAGTTGCCCTAAGTTGCTCCCTTGGGGGACACCTGAAATAGCAATAAAGTGGTTTGATAAAAAACTCCATAAATTTTTACCACGCACCGTCTGTTCATCAAATATGACTTAAGGAGAAAGGTGGAGTGAAAGAAAATCCCACTCTTTACTAGAATCTCGTGCGACACTTTGCCAAATGTCTTAGAGAAGTCATTGTAAACGCAATGAACGTGGAGTCCTTTAGAAAACGATGTCATACAGAATTCGCTAAAAACAGCAAGATTAGTAACTGTAGAATTACCAGTTACAAAACTATGTTTGTTTGGGCGATTTAACCGCAAAATAAATTTTGTCCTTTTCAATTTATTCAAACAGTTTAGAGATGATTGATAGCTTGGAAATCGGCCTATAATTAGAAATATATTTCTTTTTCTTCCACTTTTATAAAAATGTGTGAATACTGTAAATTTCTATTCTTTTAAAGATTTATTAAAAATAATCTCAAGACGAATTGCTAAAGTTGCACAATTCTTAAGCAAAATAGCTGAAAGACCACCAGCACCTGTATGTGACGAAGGTTTGAGAGGAAGCAGCTTCTTGAAAATAACATCACATGAGATGTGCAGATTTCCAAAGTGTAGAGATGAAGATATCGCGGATGAAAGGTCACGGGACACCTAATCAGCCGAAACATAATAATTAATAATAATTGTACTTACAAATTTATCACGCTTCATTTGCCATATATATCTATTTTCTTTTACGCCCCGAAATTTTTTAAAATGTTTACAAAATTTTTTGTTCGTTGTTCCATATATGTAGCTATGTCGCTTAGTGTAGTTATGCTACTCATATTAATTTTGTATTTAACGAGTCAAACTTGGACTTTATTATACCAAAATTTAATGAGCTATATAACTGTATACAAGTTTTCTAAATCTTAAATTTAAAAAAAAAGTTTAAATTATTATGAACATGTTTTGAATTTGCATTGAATTTGGTTGAAACTTTTTGAAAGGTTTTAGTAGGAAAATGAACTATGTTTTCATTTGAAAAATTATAATATTACAAAAGAAATATTGCCAATAAATCCCTGTGCCATAGTTAGTTATTTAACGTATTGAATTAACATTCATTGATTCCTTTCTTTGCGTTATTTTTGCCGGCCATGTTTGTGGTTATGCTGCGAATGTAGTAATTTTGTGCCCCATTTGCTGGAATTATAATCATCAGCACTCCAAAATTACTCCCATAACTGTAACGGCATGCTGGTTGTGCGCTAACTCAAAATTGTCTTTGTCATCAGGCTTTGTATGAAATAGTGATGTAACAAACTTAAATTATGACCAAGAATATGGGCAAATTTACTACAAGCCAACAAATACGCAAACCTGCATTTATACGAAAAGTTTACAAATGTGTCTCTTGTGGCCAATAAATTCGCAACTACATATGAAAGCAAGACCAATTAATACAAGCGCATGTGAAAATAGTGGAGTTAGATTACAAATTTCAAATGCGTGCTACCAAATACAACAATTTACTATGTACTATACATAGGCCTGCACGTAGACGGCGCAGAGGTTGACAAAGGGAGCTAAAACTGCAGCCCACCTTTTGAAATGCTGACTGAGCTGCTTGAACTTTGACCTCGTAAGTTAACCAATACACACACTTTTACACTTTTATAGGCATGGGTGTCTCATTAATACAGGGTGGACACAAAAAGGTATTTTTTTTTATGATAAGTTACTTGGAACTGATAAGTTTTTCCGACTCAACGATTTGATTGTCAGTCAGTGTGATGGTTGGGAGAATACGGAAGCTAACGCGACTCAGTTGTTGATGGATTTGATACAATCAGATGCTGAGCTGATGTCTTTTAGCCATCCGTTGGGCCAGACCTTTTTCGACTTTTGACGTGAATTTAATAAATTTTTATTATAGCTAACGACTTGAGCTTCCAGGTAGCTTCGTATAATTTAATTTTCTAGCGATTTATGAATATAACCTTTTTAAAAGGATCCTCGAACAGGATGAAAAAAAATGATTTCAAAAGTTTCACTTTCAGCTGGTCATCTTGGGTCTGGCTGGACCCCTATGGGAATATCTGGCATATGCGCATCATTTTTAAGTACCTCAGGTATATATTTTTAATTTCTTTCATTCATTCCTTTTTCATTGATTTTGACATGAATTGAGTTACCTACGGAAGCAAAAATAATAGCTAAAGATATTCAGGTTTGTGAATAAAAGGTTTTTTTTTTGCTTTATTCTTTATTTTGACTCTTTTCGAAGAAGGTTGACGAAAAAAAGATGATTACAATAAACTTTAGGATAAAATATGAAATGATATTTATTTATGGATTCGGTAGACGGCAAGCAAAACATGTATGAGAGATTTTTGAGTGCTTTTTACATACTGGACAATACAATACAATAGAAACGAGCGACGAAGCTTTTCGTCTCCTTGTAGACAGAGATGACAATCTCTCTTAGCTGTGAGTGTATGGACTCTAGTTGGTTGATTAACTACAATATTCCAAGGCATAGTAATTGGTTTATGGTAATATGATTTAATAGCAAACCGAATAGTGAGTTGAGAAATAATGGCTGGATTGTTCATCCGATTTTCTATGCTTGCAAGGACCAAAGCGTTCGATAAAGTCGTCATAAAATTTCGTCTCGCATCACTTCTCCTGAGCTCATCAACTTCCTTGCAAATACAAAACGTTGCCTATGCCATGACATCCAACACGTTGCAAAAGAAAGCAAAGGTTCATCGACTTGGTGACTATTTTAATGAAAAGGTGTCCAACGTAGGATTAAAGGAATCTTTAAATTTGTAGGTTTACAAACAAAACGTTTTTTACTATTCCCTTATGCTTACACTAACTTAACGTACTTTTCACTTTTATTTACAAAAAAAAAATAGTTTGGACCTTTCCTTTAACTTCTCTCTTCAGCTTTCTTAAAATAACTCTGAAATTCCACTTCAATCTGCGTAATTTCCTAACAGCTCAAGTCAGTAACATGCCCTCAGAGAATGAAGTGAATAAAGAAAAGCTTGGACAACGTCTCAAAATGCGCATTTTCATCTCCGTCGGTAAATCTGTTATAGGAGAGCTCGCACGTAGTTACCGAGAAGCCAAATACATCCGCAGGAGGCTAGAATTTATTGGGGATTTGTAGTGGTGGCTTACTTTTTCTAAGGGGTTAGGAGTAGTCAGAATTTTCAAAAAATTAGATTTGTTATGCATTTTCTTAAAGTATAATATCTTAGAAATATTGTGTGAAAATTGGAAGTGAATCCGACAAACACTTGTCGAGTTATTCAACATTAACAAAGGGCATTCGGGCGCTCCGGAGCGTTCGTATGCTGAAAAAATGGATGCTGCACGTATGAAAGTGGCAGATAAGCACTCTAACGATAGCATTCGGGAAGGTAGAATGCTACGTATACAACAGCAAATCGATATTTTGGAAGCTGCTATGCCGGCTGAAGAACTATTATATGGCCCAGGAATAGATGACACAGTGTAAGTAATTAAATAATTCGTATAACTCTACATAAATCAATAGCAAAACTTTAAATGCGTTTTTCTCAAAACTATGTTTCTAGAACTGGTGATCACTGTAACTGGGAGATTTTATAAAATTTATAATGCTTTTGAAAAACATAAAAAACTGGTGCCTGATCGAAGTATTTTTTTTTAAATTTCGATTTTTTTTAAACAATTAATTGACGGGTTCTTTCTCGAAAATCTGAAAAATATTTCCTGAGGTCGCCAAATTGTTAGTTTAAAAAAAAGGGAGGCTTCGATCACCCACAATATTATCTATTAATAAAACTAATTTCTCTTGTCCGATTGATTTTAGATGAATCTCCAAGGACGTGTGAGAAACGCAAGGGACGTCTGGAGAAATGGGCTCCACATAAACAGCAATAACATTTTAAAATTATTAATATTTTTTTTTAATTTTGCTAAAGTCAAGTCCAAGCATGATGTATTAATGCTATGTTTCTATTTTTGTAAAATAAACCAATTAACTAGAGAAAAAAATTATTGCCAATCATCATTTTTTCGGGCCTCTGACTACCCCTAACCCCTTAACCGTTTCTGGTTTTTTGTAGATGTGAACTTGACCGGTCTTTAGTTTCAGTTGAATGGGATACTTTAATATATAGGCCAATAATAATCGTCTCCGATCAACTTCGATAATCTTCTTATCAGCCGTCTAGGCGTTCCGAAATGATCATCTCAAAGCTTTGCTTTGCACTGTTATACTTTTTTTATAAATTTTACGTACAAAATCGATGTTATGCCAATACTTCCCATAACGTAAACCTTTAAGCGCATGTCGTTGAAACCTTTAATGAGATAGTCAGCATCTTAAGTCAATAGTCAGGACCCTTGGTCAAGCCTTTAATGAGCTAGAGGACTTGGAAAATTGGCTCGACTGTTTGCCATTTTTTTTTATTGCTTGAAAGGACACTTTAACTTGGACCACCCGGTGTATGTGATTGCTTTTGGGTATATACACACATATGTATGTATATATGTATGTATATGTTAGTAGTAACTAAATGATTACAATACCACCCACAATGGGATATTTTATCAGAGTGTAATAAACTAAAAGCATAAATTCACAACAAAATACTAATATCATCTGACTACCACTACATATACAACACAACTATATATGTATATAACCCACATGCCATTACTTATTATTTACATTAGGAGTGCCCTCATTTAAATGAATTCTTATTCCTATGGATCTGCAGATGTGCTCAAACTTGGAGTACCAGGAGCATTGGAAAGAGGAGGAGGTTGAGTAATTGTGGATTACGAACGGTGACTAATTTGCGTTATGTTAGCCGCCTTATGCTGCTGATGAAGTTCATCAGATTTTTTATATCAAGACCAGGCGTAGGAAAGAAACGAGAGTCATGATGCCTAAATCATAGTCTTGCAAGAGCAGGACAGCTAGGAAAAGGTGCTGAAATGATTCCACTTCATTCTCAATACAACTGACGCAAAAAGCACTCGAAGTAATTTCAAGTCTTATATCATGCATAGCTCGCGAATAGTGCCCCGTAAGGGCACCCACGAAAATTGAGAGCTGAGGTTTTGTCATCCTCAGAATATGCCTCGAACGCCTCCGATCCACACAGACTAGAAGGATATCGCGACTTTACCAGTTTGTGTACTTGTCCAGCGCTCGCTGAGTTGCCGTGAATCCCATTGTTCTAGGAGTAGAGCGCAGGTTTCCCGACGCTCTCTTTTCGCGGGGAAATCACCTCACAGGTGCCTTGTCTGGCCGGCTTGTCCGCTTCGTAGTTTTCCGCAATATCGCTATGACCAGGCACTCAGATTAGTTTTATGCCAAAGAATTTTGATACAATCGAAAGTGAATCCAGGCATTTACTGACCAGTTTCGAATGCACCATAATTGAGCCTAGGACTCTTTAATGCCGCTTGGCTATAGAAGTAAATATGATATTTACTTTCTTAACAGTTATCACGAAAGTGAGTAGCCAAGCAGCTGCTTCTTTGATTGCGGCTTTCTCTGCATGGAACATACTGCAGTGATTCGATAACCTGATTTTGAGTCTAATGGGGAGTTTTTCGCAGGACACTCCTCCGACAACCCTTCCGTCTAGGTTAGGTTGGTATGGTTGCCCAGGGAGTGAGCAAACTTGAACGAAGAAAGATTCGTCCTTCCATCTAACTTCGAGTCTCCGTGAACAGGTTTACCAAGCCCTGTCCCCAAGTGTTACAAACAGTTCACCCCTCCCTTGATGGAATATAGGTGGAGAACGTTCCGCTAAGACTAAGCGAGAGTATACACTGATCCGTTATCCGCGCGATGAGCCCAAAGTTTCAGAGCCTGAAGCTCGAACCTCTCAGTCTGATTGTGGTACGTGCAGCGGCAATTTTGCTCGCGGTGTCTACAGGTACCACATTTAACATTACACTAAGCGCTAGAGTAGGAGTAGTTCGAAGCGCCCCACTGATTCCAATGAGTGCAGACCTTTGAACTCTCTCGAGCTTCTTTACCGATGTCATCCTCTTCAGTGAGTTCCACCGGACCATGACCCCATATAACAAAATTAGCTTGGTAATGGTATTATAAATCCTCTTTCATAAAAACGGCATGAGGTAAAATTCGAAAGTTTAGTATTGGCACAACCCTAATAGTATGAATTTTATATAAACTCGTATGGCACTTGAAAATACCGCTTTGTCGCATTTGTATGTGCGACTATCCGCTGGCGTCATGCATTATTATGTCGAATAACAATTTCAAGGGTCAAAGGCATTTATTTTCACGCAATTTTATGAACAAAAATCGACATATTCGACAAAATCAAATGGAAAACACGAAAAATTACAATTTCATTTCTTGGAGGTGGTAACAAAAATAAATACAACAAGCTTTTATGTATTTAGTTGAGAGTGCTGCAAGAGGAAATTTGTAATGCCATCCCGTGGGGACGGTCATTGATATATGGCGGAAATATTATTGACACGAATGGTGGTGGCATCGGTTGTGACACACACAACTGCATTTCAAATACAACATCTATCTATGTAAATGTGTATTTATATGTGCAATCTTCACTTGTGAAGACACAATTTTTTGATGACCTTACAACTTTTATAATTTTACATCTTTCTATTTTCACTTCCTTCTCTGCTTGATTTGCTGAGTTCAAACTACAAGTATTTATGTGTGCATGTGTGCAGGTATTGCACTGGTGATCGCATAAGTGCCATAACCAATCAAGTGTCACATGGCTATAGTTTTAAGGGTGGCCAACGCAGCCCGATTTGCGGCGGATGTATTTGGAGTTGGGTGGCCTTAATGTCCGATTGAGGTATGTCGAATTCAAATTGAAGGATTTGTGACCTTTTTGGAAATGGGAAAGTTATAATCGTAAATACTTGTCTGACATTTCAAATAATTGTAATTAAATGTCAAACCGGGATTTAATAGTTGTTTCAACCATAACATAAATATATAAGTACAGAGGATGTAATATAGTAAAATTTTTAAAACTCACTGCACATTTTTTACTTTACCAACTAAGTGCAAATGGCCTGGTATTTTAGCAATTTGAAAATTATGTTCTGAAATATACAGGGTCCGCCATCTTTTATGTCGGTATGTAAACGCTGAATAACTTTGCCATTTACCAACCGATCGACTTCAACATACATGTTTTCGATGCGTCAATTCAGTACTCGTACAATTTCAACCATGGATCGCTTTACACCTAAACAACGCGCTAAAATAGTGACACTGTGCATCGAAAATAGACGTTCTTTGTTTTAACTGAACGCGCATATCACAAAAAGTACCGCGGCAAACAGGCACCGTCTGACAATACTATTCTGTATTTAGTGTCGTTTGGTGTCGAATTTTTTGAGCACGGGACAGTAGGAGATCGTCAACATGCCGTTCATCAACGACCAAGACGTGCCTCTGAACTTGTAGAAGCAGTGAGGGAGAGCGTTGCCCAGACGCCAACAGTGTCGTATCGTCGTCGCGTTCAGCAATTTGGCGTCAGCGAAAAGACAATGCGGCGCATTTTGAAGGATGATTTAAATTTGGTTCCGCATAAAGTGCAATTGACACAAAGAATATTGTGACAGACCATTTGAATCGCTTAGAATACGGCCAAAGAGTCGCTCGATTGGTTGACACTGAACCCAATTTTTGGAAGCAAATTTTAATGACTGACGAGACACACTTTAACCTCTCTGGCAGCGTGAGTAAACAAAATTGCCGCATTTGCGGAACTGAGAATCCACACGAGATCCATGGAACACCATTGCACGACCGGAAAGTAACTGTTTGGGCCGCCATTTGCTCCAAAACCATCATTGGGCTATATTTTTACCGAGAAAACGAAACGGTCGATTAAAACCGATATCGATGGATGTTGGCTCATTATGTATACCCGCAAATGCGTGAGAAAGGTTTAGACGGCTTTCAACACTGGTTTCAACAAGACGGTGCGCCATGCCACACTGCGTATGCAACAATTAAATTTCTGCAACGAAAATTCCCGGGACGTCTAGTGTCAAAAAGAGGCGATTTCGACTGGCCCCACAGATCACCTGACTTAACCCCCCGGACTTCTTTTTGTGGGATTATCTGAAAAGTAAGGTTTACGCCAGCAAGCCGCAGACTATTGACCAGCTTAAGGCAAACATTCGTGCCAAAATCGACGCTATGAAACCCGAAATGCTTGACAAGGCGATGACAAACGCAGAAAAAAGATCGCAGTTTGTGATTGCCACTTGATTGGTAATGTATTCAAAAAATAGTTTTAATAAATTGTAAATAACCAAACCAAATAAAAATACCTCACTTATACAAATCAGTTGTTTTTTTTTTTCAAAGTTATTCAATGATTTCATACCGACATATAATATAGCGCACCCTGTATACATTTACTTTAGTTATTGTGTTGCATGCTAGTTGCTAAAACGGAAAGGGTTTCCCTTTGGTGGTAATTTTTAATAAGAGATGGATCACCCTGTATACTTAGAGTCACTGAGTGTAACTGAAAAAGTAAGACCTCAGTTATAAATAAATTTGTAAAAATAATTATATTAATTTGCTTTTCTTTGTGTGACAAAGTGTGTTAAAAAATGACCGATTCTCTTGTCCGGAAAAGGGGACAAGTACTTTTCGAGGCATAATTTTTCATGGCATGAAATGGACCATTGCTGGTACAAAATGTGTAGAAGCCAGTTTTTCCTCGGAGAAAATCTGCCATTCATAGGCGGCATAAAACCGTAGATTCCTCCATTTGTGGGAAACATCAACACGCGCACGACAAATAGAAGAAGAATCTCGGCCAAACACGCAATAAAGGGAATAATCGTCAAGTACAAAAGGTGGCGCAATATTACTCAATAAGAACTGCTTCACACCATAGAACCGATGACAGTTCGTTCTCGGTTTCGCTCATATTACCGTTCAGCCTCGTATTAGGGTAATTGCATTCACACAACACTACAAGCTCGTCTTCTTGTGTCTCTATCTGTGCGGCTTCGCTTTGCTGCACTGTGTCGAGGCCAATCTTTTTTTTCGTAGTATGTTCTCGATATATTTCTTTACCGCGTTCCAGCTGGCCTCGCGTTCGAGCATTTTGCTGATTATGTTGATCGGCACGATGCCGCCAGTCTGCTCCCTCAGAGGATTTCTTTCCGCGAGCCAACTGCCACAACTAAAAAACGTGTGTTCAGCATCATCGCTTCGCAGTAGGAATCACTTACCTTGCTCATGCAGTATAGGCATCTCTGGAAGTATCCGTGACCCGAGAGTTAAGAAGTAGTTCATTTCCCTGAAGTTGCTTTGGACCCATTTGTCAATTGATGGAATAAGTTTCGCCTTCCATCTGCCACTCGGTTTAGTGTCCGATCGCCTTGCCACCGCAGCATGGTTTGGCGCCTCCGTTCTGGGAAGCTAGTGATGACGTGTTTCTTCTTGGAGTCCCACACATCCATTTGTCCTCGGACCATGAGGTTGACGGGTATCTGCCCACTGATCACAAAAATTCCTGCACCTGAGACAGTGGCTGAGGCAACTCTGCGTACCGCTGTTCGTTGCACACCTTCCGGTGCTTTGCGCTTGGCTTTGCAGTTTAGCTCAATTTCCCATACTTCACTGCCGTACAGGAGAAATGAGTTGTGACCGCCATAACTAGCTTTCTTTTGCTCTGTCTTGGCCCATCGATTTTTGCCAGTAATCTACTTAGCATTCCCGTGACCTTTGCTGCTTTGGTAGACGCATGCTATTTCTGGGCCCAAAAAGTTGAATACCTAAGTATTTCCCTACATTTTGGGTCACTAAGAACGTGTGGCCTATTTATGTGCTGACCTCGAGTGGCATGTGACCTCGTGTCATAAGGATGACTTCGGTTTTATGTCTGGCAAGTTCCAGACCATGGTTCTCAGCCATATTTGCGTCCTTATCACAACTTGGTTCAACTTCTTTCTAGCGTCCACAGTATCCCGAACTGGTATGACTGCCGGTATATCGTCCGCGTATCCCATTAGATATGTATCTTCTGGCATATCTATGCTCAATATCTCGTCGTAGCTTAGATTCCAGAGATCGGGGCCGAGAATAGATCTTAGAGCAGCGCAAGATATTATCGCTTTTGTTTTCTGACCATCTGGTGTGTGGTACAGCAGTTTACGCTCGCTCAGGTAGCTCTGGAGAATCCTTAGCAGGTATAAAGGTATTCCAAACCTTTCTTGTAGTGTCTTTATAATGTCTATCCATCGTAGGCTGTTCGTTTCATACATCAAGCTTTGTGTTGCGGTTCGGGTAAAGGCGTCTGCGTTGAGCGCTGCTTACTACCTGCTTTATTTCGCCGAGGGTTGATTTTCCACGTCGAAAACCGTATTGCCTTGCTGACAATCCTTCTGTACTCTCAACAGACTCTGCAAGCCAGCGCTGTATGATTTTCTCTAGCATTTTTCCGGCGCTGTCTGCCCTTATCCTTACTGACCAACGTCAGTTTCTATATTTTCCACAGAGAATATTCCCATCGGTTAGTCAGAAATTGGTTTAGCTAGACATCATTATGTGACTTTTATCCTCTCCCTACTACTCTCTGTCGGGATCTAGCGTACGTACGTACCTACACCTTCAGGAAGTATGCAGGTATCTCTTCTAAGTAGGGTACAGGCAGGATGATGAGCCTTTATATATAATCTTAATACCAGAATTTATGTCATTTGAATATGACCGACCACCGTTTTAGATGAAAATATGAAGAAAACAGGTCACACTTTCGAAGCAACAAATCAACAAATGTTTATTCACAGAATTTAACTTATGTTGCTCTTTCGTTTTTTGTATTATTTTTATCTTCTTGCTTAATATTATTTTTTAATTTCATTGTTTGTTATTGTTACAGACTTTAACTTGTGTCACTTCAGCTTGCCGGTGACTTTTGCCACCCCCTTTGTTACAACTCAGTGATTTTGTAGCTTTTCAGTTTATGCATCTCACCCTCTCAGTCCTTTTTTTCTCACTAACGGCCAGTTTGTCATCACTCAGCGAAGTGGCGGATCTGCCTTGTTTTTTGTAATTCTTTCCTTTGTCTCTTCTGTTTATTTATTTATTTTTTCGTTTTTTTGTTTTTTTTTGGTTTTTTAATTAAATGTCATGCCATAATGAATTCCGCGCGTTGCACTTAAAAAACAAACAGCAATAATAAAGTAACAATCATACAAATTAACAATAACAATAACGCTTGAAAGAAAATCACTTTGACATTTTGTCGATGGCGGAAAATTAACATGGCCTATTGACATTTTTTATAAGTGGCAACAGCGAAGCGCAGTAAAATTGGTAACCAAGCAACCAACCAAACATTTCCGCATACCAATGGCCACCACGACAGGACATCACTTGACGTAAGAAAATGGGAAGTAGCGCTCTGAGGCTGCATGGCTTGGATTTCTGATGTACATACGAATGATTGTTTCTTGACTGGAAATGGTTCGATGTTTAATACAATGGGGCTGTTTAAAAATATATGGGTATATAATTTAGTATAGTATCACGAACTTTCGAAAACTGCTACTCTTCGAGGAAGAAGAAGGTTAATGAGAGCAATCAGCTAATGAAAGATATTCGTTTCCTCTAAAGCCAGTAATAAAAAGATGGCATTTATTTTTCAACTCAATTGCAAAATATTGGGAAGTATTCGTACATCAATAAAGCGATCCACAAATAAATGAAATAAGAAGTTGTTGCTGTTAGAGCAGCGATTTCACTAATAACCACTTCTCATTTCTCTACTGGCACCAGTAGTTACCACATCTAATGGATTCTTTCAGGACTTCATACGAGTAGATCATTTCATATGCATTCCCAAATTCTGACTAGGTTAATATATTATCAATTTTATGAAACTTTTCTGGTGAAAATTCGATGTTTGACCTTGAACTGACCGCACAAGCTGAAATGAACAACGAAATCAAACTCAACCTGATACCCAGCTGGGTCATACTCGTTAAACCTTTATTTCATACACTTAAAGAGCTGCCTTATGAAATTTTGTCAGCGACACACAAAGAACGACCTGATTGATATACAGGGTGCTTACAGTATTCGAGGACATGAATATATGTGGCCATAACTTTCTGAAACCATTATTTTCCTATTTTTCAGATGAGACATGGAAGGCTACCACTTAACTTAAGAAATGAAGAGACATGAAGTTATTGTCGCTTTGTGTGCACACCGATTTATAAATTTCAAATTTTCTTAAGTTCGCCTGTTCACTCGTTCATAAGGTTTGCCGTGAATTGGCGACGCCAGTGATGCAGAATCTTTTGAAAAACTCAAAAAACGCGAGGAACGTTCTGACACCGTCCGATTTGCAGAATTTATTCAACAAGTGTAAGCGATCATTGACGAATATCCTTCAAAATCCAAGAGGGTCCTTGTGAGGGAGCTTAATGTGTCTGAGGGCCTTATCCCTTGAGTTGTTGATGAAGATCTCTGGTACAAGTCCTATATAATGCGCAGACAACATTTTATGTCGGAGCAAACACGAGAACAGCGAGCTAGCCGATCAAAACGCCTTCTAAACAAAATTAAACACCTTGAAGGGCCTGAGATAATTTTGACCAAGACCAAAAGATTAACTGCACAAATGTCCAGAATGACACTTGGCTATGTTCCAATCTTACAGAGATTCCTGTTGTCAGGCACACGAAGTTTCCAGTTACTGTTGTGGTTTTAGCTGATGTGAGCAACACAGTCAAGGATTTCGAGTGAACTCTGCTGCATATATCAAGGCTCTAATGACAGTAATGAAACCCTGGATTAATAGTGTACACGGAGACAGCCCATACATCTTTCGGCAAGGCTCTCCTCGTTCACACAAAGCGACGGCGACACAAGGCTGGATGGCTGAAAATTTTCATGACCACATAACATCGAACATATGGCCGCGTAGCTTCCTGTACTTTAATTTCCTGGATTACTACGTATCGAGCGTAGTTGGGCGTGAAACCAATAAGTATCCTCATAACATCACTTCTTCTCTGAAGGCTGTAGGTAATATCGTTATGGTCAATATGATTAAAGAGCATTTGACACCGTTGAAATGGTGAGCACTTGGCCCCGTTGAAATGGGCCTTCCATCCTCTGACGTCTCAATTCTATCGCACCTATAGCAATGATTGTGTGAGACTCCGAACTTGGAGGCGATAGGAGAAGAGACCAAGTGTCTTATCTTATATTGCTTTAGGAAAAACGTGGTAGGCTTTCATGTGGAATATATCAATACTTTCAGGTCTCTGCAAGTATATGTTGTACACCTAATTTCTGCTATGAGTTGCGTTTCATGAGCGAAAGGGTTTCTTACCTAGCTAGATATCGGGTGTTTTTTAAGAGCTTGAAAACTTAAAATTATCCTGGTAGATAATTTCATGAATGGCCGCCGTAGCCGAATTGGTTGGTGGGTGGCTACCATTCGGAGTGCGTTCGAATCTCCGTACATGAAACGAAATGGTATAAAAAGTTGTTTCTAATACATAGTAAGCCTCCGAGTGTACTTCTGCCATAAAAAACCATTTGCCGTTCGGAGTCGGTTTGAGTATTGCAATAAATCGATTATTAAGCGCGCTGTATGGCAAGTTGGGAAGTTTTGTTCGACCAAGTGTCGTTGATGTTTAGCTGAGTAATTTTTGGAAATAAAAATTCAATCACCGAATCGGCAGTTACTTCCTCTTTTCAAAGTAAATTTCCAGAATTTGGAAGCGTTGTTCTGGCATTAAACGATTCATGGTGACTTATCAAACCTTACAGACAGAACAGAAATGTCGACACAATTTGCCTTCTCAGATGTCAAACCATAGTTATCGTATCAATAGTTCTCATGCGGCTAAAAAAAGACCCGATATATTGTTAGGTTACATCTTTTAGAGGACTTTTTACGAAGACACCAACCCGTTGAACAGGAACACCTTCCTTGTTAAGTATTCGAGAGCTCAATATTAAAGTTACAAAAGTCAAGAATGCAATGCTTCTTGAAATTCGTAGGGATTTACCAAGAAGGAGATCTTGAAATGTATGGTGGATCCCATGAAAGTTCTAGTCAAATTGAAGTTTGGCTGAAGTCAATTGATGGAAACCAGTCAAGCTGACGTGTTGGCAAATCAGATACTTTACAATTCGCTAGGAATTTGTGATTGAAGAAAAAGTAGAATTTCCGTTACTGGCAGAATTTTGTATAAAATATTCTACAAAAAAGTAGACCACTAATACACAGTGTTTCCGTACTTCTTCCTTTTGTCCACTATCACTTCCAGCAAGGACGCTGATGAGCGAACGACACACCACAATTGGATGCACTTGCATTTCGCATTTCACAAGTGGCTTTGCCACCAACTGTCGAGTCTACCAATTCAACTGCAATCATTGCCAACAGCGCGACAGTACAATAACAAACAATCGATGCTTATAAACAAACTCGTATATTTATGTCAATGTGTATGCAAGTAATGGGTCTTTTTTTAGATGCATAGAAATTTTGACAGGGGTATTTGTGGATAGACAAATGTTACATTTCTGTTTCGAGGATGGCTCTGGAAAATTTATAAGCAAAACTTGTGCTCGAAAAAGTCTAAAATTGTTTCCGAAACTACTTGGTGGAAAACAAGTGTCTCTTGTCATTAATATCTATTTAGTGGTTCGTCGCATTCATAGTTTAGTAGGTGGGTAAGCAAAATTGCAAGTTATATATGGAGTAAGAACAATCCTCACGAGACTCTTGGGATCTCATTTCGATCCGAAAAAGTTAGTGTTTGGCTTAGATTGAATGCCAGAGGTATTATTGGTCCATACTTTTACAAGTTACCGCTCACGAAAGGCTCATGAATTTTTGGTTAACCACGCCAATATCATTACGGTACTATACTGGTAAGCTGCATACTGTGTGTTAAACCAACAAATACCAGTGTTGAACTTTTGATGAACGAAATTATGACAAGAAATTTATCTGCCAATTGGCCGCCTCTCACTTATCTATGCTGACAAACCAGCTACAACCGATGGCTTGGAAGTATTCTGAATGAGATAGTTACGATTATACTGAAGAAAGGGGTATAAAACTGGCCCGACCGGATGGTCTCTATAAAATGAATTTAGGATAAGGCACGAAAATCTTTATAACTAAAGTCAAACTTCCATAGCCCGAATTTCTAAAACTCTAATTTTTCTATGACTCGAATTAAATCGAGTTTAAATTTTATTCCCATAACGCGAACTTCTCTTCCTCGAATTTCTCTATAACTCGAATAAGAATTTTGTTACATGCTTCCCTAAATCGAATTGTTTTGGATAAATCGCAAATTCGGTCCTATCATAGAATCCGTCGTAGAAAACCTACGAATACGAATGTCTATTGCGAAAAAAGTGCTGCCAAACTCAAATGTCAAATTTCAATAATTCGACAACAGCTCACTTCAATGTAAAGAAAACAATTTGGCAAATAATCTTTAAGTTTTTTGTCAAGTTAGCCGAATTTTCATATTAAAATGTATTCGTTGGCATGTGCGGTTGTGTTAGTGGAAGGAAGAGAGAAGTAAACGGAATCTTAAAATTGAGCGAAAAATATTGAGCGATGCAGTAACCCTCTCGATATGGGCAAACCATTGTAAGTGCTTGCCTTTGTTGTACGGGAGACGCTGGATACGCCTTGGAATTTTGGCTGATGGCACCTTTTCGTTCACGTCAAATGGGCAGCCCTGAAATGAACTATAACAACATACACGCCAAGGCTCGAAATATTGTAGAAAGAATAATTGTCATCATCCACTTATAATGATGCCGGTTCAAATATTAGACAATCTCTATGTACATATATAGAGAGCACTAGTATAAAGTTTGTTCTTAGTGACAAATAAAATAAATTTTAACACAAAACATTTGTAGCTTCCAATAAAATGTGTGTATTAATTTTTTTTTGACAACGCTTCAAGGCTCTTATTTTCTACTTCTAACATTTGTGGTTTTATTTGATTTTTGGCCGCATTCAAGCACTCCATGTTTCTATGGTGCCTATGCGTTTCTTCCAGGTCGGCTGCTTTTAGGTCGCACATATTTTCAAGTGCCGAACACATTCGCTGCATTGCCGAAGCGAGATTGTCTAGCTTCATATCTTGCTGTACAAAATAATGCAGACTCTTTGCTTGGAAGTCCTTTTGAAGCGCTAGCTGCTCTTTAATAAGATCTGCAGCACTTGTATCGCCTCGCTTTTGGACAGTTGGGCCACGTCTCGTGAAAGAAGGACTGCAGTTATCCGACAGCATGGATACGTCCGGATCGGGTCCACTATTCTCTGCTTTGACAGTAGCAGGTAGTCTCACACTTACTGTGCCTGTGATATCGTGCGTGTTGGTCTCTAAAGCGGTCAGTCTGATGACTTCTTCTTCCATCTCATTGAAGTGGTGCTGCCTACAGGGTTGCCCATATTCGCCGGACTCATCTGGCAACCCTGTATCTTTTGACAGAGACGTCAGATCGCTTAATGACATACCGCGTTGGAAGCGCCAGTCCAAGCAGATTTTTACCATGGAACAGTACATGCCACGCGAGCGCTCCCAAATGGTTGAAATTTACATTCAACAAAAGAAGTCAAAAGAAGAAGAAGAAAATCATCATGTCCGATAAGGCTCATTTCTTATTGAATGGGACGGTAAACAAGCAAAATTGCCGTATTTACGCCACTGAAAGTCCTCACGAAATTCAAGAGGTACCTCTTTACGACGAAAAAGTCACTGTTTGGTGCGGCGTTAGTGCGAAAACGATTATTGCGCCGTTTTTCTTCGAAAAAGGAGGTGGTCAAGCTGTTACCGTCAATCAGAAGCGTTATCGCGATATAATAACCACTTTTGTGATGTCAATTGTTCGTCGAAAGCGTATGAGGCAGTTCTGGTTTCAACAAGACGGCGCTCCACCACAGACAGCTCGCACCACAATCGATTTTTTGAAGAAATTGTTTCCTCGTCGTTTGATGTCGAAAAATGGCGATTTTGACTGGCCACCGCGTTCTCCTGATTCAACGCCTCCTGACTTTTTCTTTTGGGGATACTTAAAATCAAAGGTTTATATTAATAAGCCAAAGACCATAGAAGAGCTCAAGAACAACATCCGTGAGGAAATAGCCGCTATTTCAGTCGAAATGTTAGCTAAAACTATGGAAAATGCGGGCACAATACGCCGTGCAGGCTCAAGTCGGCCATTTGAGAGGTATCATATTCAAAAAGTGATGTCAACAAATCTACTTGAATCAAGTAAAATGATTATTGTCGTCAACATCAAAAAAATTGTGTTTTTCTTTGATTTAAAAAAAAACATGGGTCCGTCGAATATGGGCAACCCAGTATATCGGCCACCGCCAGTCGTTGTTTGCTCCCTCTTGTTGTTTGTTGTTAAGCATCATAGCAGCAGATTGAAAAGAAATGAAATGGAGGCGGAATGGTAAGCGATGATGAGGGTTCAGTAAAGGAAATTTGCTTTTACTCCTATAAGGTTGTGAGCAAATTAGAATCTCTTCTTAATGAAAACTTAAAAAAAGAAAATTAAGTTTTCAGCCACTAATTTCTGATTATTTTAGTGCATTGTAACTTTTATTTATGTTTGCAGTTTCTTAAAAAAAAAATAATGTTCCATAACTCAAAATCCCCATAAGTCGAGCATTTTCATTGGATAATGGTGATTCGAGTTATAGAAGTTGGACTGTACCACCGTTTTTTGTATTTTATTTCTCACTTCTCATTTGTATGTAAGTATCTTTCGTTGTCATAAGGATAAGCCTTTTTTATTTTCTTTGACGAAACTATTTACTTCTAAAAACAAACACCCGTTATGCAAGTACATTTCGTTTGCATGAATTGCATGGATACGAATAAATGAAAAAGTAGAAATATTGCAAAAAGAAATCACTACACTGTGATGAGTCTCTACTAGCCACCAGCCAACAGTCCAATCCAACAACAAGAAGCGCTTTTAATAAATAATCATGAAACAAGTGGCAGCTGTCACTTTGACAATAACAAGTGTGAAATTATGGGGTGTCGGCTGGTTGGCTGGCTGATTGGCGGTGTGACCAAAGCGGCAGAGCTGCGCGCATGTTTTGTGGGGAAAGTAAAAAAGTATACGCACATATGTGTACATACATACATACTTATAAGTGTGGATGTACGTGTGCACCAAAAGGACCCCAGAGAAATCTATCAGAAGTGATTTGGTGAATTAAGTCTTTATGCGCGGCTATTTATTTGCACTGCATGGAATTTTTTACACACTAACAGATGTTTTGCGTAGGGGGGCAACACCTTTGTGTTGCTTAAAAAATGAAAGTGATTTGCGGAAAATTTTCAAGGAAAAAGGAAAACAGAAAATACATTGTGGGTGAGTCCACCTTCATTCATATGTACATGCATTAAGGCATTGATTCCCCAGCGGCTGCTGTCCAATGTTGGGAAAACAGAAATTTATATTTTTTTGCTAGATTTTGAATTGGCGACAGTTCCATTGAAACTTTACACGACATACGTATATATTCTTGTACGTATGTATGCATGTGTGTGTGTATGTATGTATGTAACCTCCATTAACTAGTCTCTTAGTGTCGCATTTCCTCTAGTAATGAGCACAAAAGCCAAGCAAAAATTCATTAATCAAATTTAACCTCGTCCCTTTTGTTGACTTAAGGCGCACGTTGCAAGCGCTACATGTGCCACACGTTGCACGCAAATTAATACCCGTACAATATCAAATCTCAACTTACAAGCAAAGTCCGTGTTGTTGCTTGTTCACACGTCAAAGACAATGCAGGGAAGGAAATATATTTATTAATGCATCTATGCGACAATGAGTTGCACTCTGAGCGGCAACGAAAAATGAAATGTAGTCGTTCGGAAAATCTCGCACTTTGCACTTTAATCCTTTTTATGATGTTTCTGCTGATCTCCGATTTATTCGTCCATTCTATATTGACAATGCACACGTGTGCCTTAGTAGCTTAGCAGCTGAAAGAGTAGCATTTTACCCAACAAACAAAACAGATGCAGGCAATAACTGCGACTATTGAGGCAAAGTGAAAAAATATCACTGATAGCGGCCGCCGTAACTGAATGACTTGGGGCGTGAGTACCATTTGGTAGTGCATTGGTGTGTTTTTTCTAATTGAGGTCCCCCTTCGTCAGGCAATGGTAAACCTTCGAGTGTATTTCCGCCATGAAAAAGTTCCTCATACAAATTTATCTGCCGTTCGAAGTTGGAGTAAAATTGTAGCCCTTAGGAGCTCGGCCGCACAACAAATAAAGGATGTAGGCCCCAATTATACTTGTATATATAAATTAATTTCGACTCTTCAAACTAAAATTTAGTTAACTAACTAAAAATAAGGAAATTTACTCAATATTCGATGCACCGAATGCAACATTAAACCGCTACACGGCTCTAAGTGATTTCGAAAGGTTTCCTAGTTGATTTTCTGACGTAATAAATGTGATGACAGCAGTTTGTTTGCAATAGAGTCTGAAAAAACTAATATTGAGTTGGTCATAGAAGAAAAAAATTAAAGAACTAAAGGGTTTTTGAAACGTGGCGCCTAGAGATCAGTAGTGAATAAGTCCTAGGCGGTACCTGTTTTACGCCATCTTTGACCTTTGGCAAGTAGACAGATGTACAATTTACACTATAGAACAACCCGTTAAAATTATTGAAACTCATTATGAAAATGATCGATCTTTAAGCACAACATATCGTAAAATAATTCTGCATTTTTTCGGTGGAAATAATCATCGGAATGAGTCGGCAATTCAAAGGTTAGGCTCTCTCGAAGATTGAAAGAGGACTAGTAGATCAAAAAAGCGCAAAGTTTTGCTGAACAACATAAAACATTAAACATCAATTTCTCGACGTTCTCAACATGAGTCGATTGCTTAGCGAATTTTACATAAGGATTTGCATTTGCATCCTTACAAAATGCAATTAACACAAGACTTGAAGCGAACAGGTCACTATTAACGCAGAAATTTCATGAAGTGGTTCTTTGAACTTGATGTTAGTTTTTCACGCAAAATCATCTTTAGTGTTGAAGGTTATTTTACGCTGAATGAATTTGTCAACATATAAACTGCCACATCTGGGGAGAAGAAAACTCTCGAGCAATTTCAGAAAAATCATTACATCGCATCCACTAAAATGTTTTGTTCGGTGTAGTTTTCGAGCTATTGGAATAATTAGCCCATTTTCCTTCGAAGATGAAACTGAAAAAACTGTTACTGCCAATGGAAATCGCTATAGACAACGCTCTGATAATTTTTTGTGGCCTAAGCTTGGAGGAATTGACACAGACGATCTTTACTTTCAACAGGATGAAGCCATAAGTCACACAACACGGAAAAGCATTGCATTATGGCGATCTAAGTTTCCTGCTTGGTTCATTTCACGTAATGGTGACATAAACTGGCCTCCTAGATCATGCGATCTAACTCCATTAGGTTACTTTTTGTGAATAAGCCAGGCACGATTCCAGAGCTGAAACACACTATTCGGACCGAGATTGCTGAACTCAATGCGATAATGTGTGAGCAAATACTTCGAAATTTCAATTCTCGAATAGCAGCCTGCAGCCTGAGCACGTCATGGAGGACATTTAAGTGATGTCATGTTTCATATTTCATTCTTAAGAGCTGTATTTTGAATAAAAATAGTGAAACCTGAAAGAATCTAAATAATTTTTTTATGTTTTTATTTCAAAACAACATCAAGGCGCGTCTTCTATAATACCCTTTATGACTGATTGGGAGAGCATAAGAATACGTGTGAAATAAGCGGGCACAATTGTGCGGCTAAGTCTCCTATGGCGTAGCAGCCAATGTTACTATTACAATTTCGATTTGGATAGTTTAATCTTTTATCTTTGCCTATCATTATTGAGTCCAAAGATCGACAAACGCTAAGAAAATACATGAAGAGGCTATTAAATATTGAGAGACTGAAGCTGCCAAACGTCAGCGATACACCAGTTGTTAAGTGCGAAGCCTTCTCCTTCGAATGCCATACCTCTCGTTTCTGTAGCAACAAATTGTTGATATTTGGCATGACATAGGCGAATCACAACTGAGACTTATAATTTATTGAAATAAGCGCATGTCAAAAAATTTTTATTGCGTGTACGTGTTTTTGAGGTCGCCTTTCTAGGCAGAAATTGCTTGCCTATAGGAAAACCAAGGCAATATTGTTAACCTTGGCGCCTACACTGAGTTCCTGGGGTCAAACTGTTAGTTAACGTCAAATTAAGTATCCAATTCAAAAATTGTCCATGGCGCTATACATTTTTTTTATTATATAAAATTGTTCGACTGGCTATAGTGACCATATAGATTTAGCGGTGTCTGTCGAACATGTTGTTTATTATTCAGATATATATGCCAAATCACCATCATGGCAAGTCACACGAATGAAAACCACGTGCGAATAATAAAATTTTATTATAAAATATTTGAGGGTATGGATATCTGTGATGGGTGATGTAAACTTGCCACTCAGGAAGAGACTTTTACTAGTGAAATGTTCGGTAGTCACAGGCCTATTCTAATAGTTCTAGTAAGCCGCAATAGATTGATGCCTCCAAAGCCGAATAATGCCTCCAAAGCAGAGTATTTGAAAATGGACTTTTCGAATTCTTGTCACTTATGGGGCTTTCAATTCAAAAAAATATTGAGAAAAATCGCTTCAAGACCCTCAATTTACAGTGTTTTTACTTTTATGTATCTACATGAAAGCTAAATTGGAATATTTTCAGCTAATGAGATACTCTTAATTGATATCGTACACAGAATAAAATAACGTTTTTTTCTAGAAATATTCTCGAAGTTTTATAGATAGATTGCACGACGTGTCTGAGCATGTGTATGGTGTTTTTGAAATTTCAAATGCTTTTTCTCAAATTTCAAATGCTTTTTTAAAATTGGTACGACAAATTTCTCGGAAAAATTTCAACCGATCAGTCTCAAGTTTAACAAAATTGAACAAAAAAAAAAAATCCAAAAAAAAAAAATGTGCTGGAGAATTCAATCTGCGTTACTCCATTAAAGCGTACAATTTTTGGCCTTTGATGTTGATAAATATGATCCCTCGGATGTGAGTGGGACACATGTAGCTCTGCTGAACAAATCCAGTGCCTCCGTCGACTGAGTCGGAGCACTCAAATGTACTGAATTTAACTGGCCATTATGTTAGGCCTTCGTTTGTGAATGTAGGGAGGTGTGGAAGCTTCTACATAAATAGAAAAAATCTTCCGCTCAAAGTGCAAAAGGTTAGAATATGAAATAGACACTGGTTTGTTTTAAAAAGAAAAAAGATGCCATATGGAATGCGAGTATTTAGGTTAGGTTAGGTTAGGTTGACCTGGCTGGCTGAAAGCAATCACCTAGACCCATTGGTCCTTAGTGGTACCAGATGGAGTTTGACCCTTACGTTTTCTTCTGGTAAGGCGCCTGCGTCTTTTGCGAATCTAAGAAAGCTCTGAAGCTCTAACCCCAAGAGACATTCTAACCTCTCATATTGTAGAGCTCCTAAGCATTTCATTCGGGTTCTTGCTAATGCAGGGCAAGAACATAGAAGGTGTTCAAGCGTATTGCGAGTATTTACTAGCAACAAATTTGCATCACAATATTTTCTACAAACATTTGGTTTACTGGGTTGCCATATGACCAGACGTACATGGAAGTAATTGTGATTTGAGTGCGTGGAACACTTCTCAGAATTTTCGTAATCCAAGCGGAAGCCAAAAAGGCGGAAAATTTGTCAAAATGATATGAACTAAAAACACGACCAACAAGGGCAGAGATGTACGCTAAACTTCCTCAAAAAATCCTCATCCGGTTACCCCATTCTGTTTACATTAGACAGCAAACACATCCATTCGTACTTACATAAGCACAAACATACGCCACGGATTTGTGCGCACCCCGCACATTTTTCATTTTCATAATACTAACGCGCTACTAACAACAACAAAAACACTAAGAACATATCAAAATACGTAGAGAGAGGAAAGGAAATACATAAAATATTATCAAATGACAACATGGACTTAGCTCATGCCAACAACAAGCAGTCAATCGGAGGCGTAGCGCAATGCAACGGGCGTCAGTGGGCGAAAAGGCAAAACATTTAGTCGCAGTCGAGATGAGAGCCAAAACCCGCAGCCCGTTGATGAGCGTGTAACAACAACATGTAAATCTTAAAGATAGGCACCTCAGCGTGTTGGCGATTACTGAGCGGCGGCTGTGGAGTCAGGCATGGCAATGCCACTGACACTCAAGGGCAAATGCGGCGAGCGGCGCAGTGTCAATGTTGGCGCGACTTTTTGCTGCCCGTCGAATGCTGACTAGCTGCTCCGGTGCTGCAAGATGCTCACAGATGCTTATCACAGCAGCAGCGACACGTGGCCCAACAACTTGCAGCTAAAGGTTACCATACATTTTGTGGGCGAGCAGTCAGATCAGATACCAATAGACTAATGTATGCGTGCTTGTGTGTGCGCCGAAATATATCTATGTATATTTTTATTTATAACTTTTTAAGCACAGCAAATCCTTGTACATTAATTGTAAAAATTCCCTAAGCTTCCAGTCCACGCCAACTAATGCCACGGGGGGATGTATGCATGTCTGCCGTGGCGCAGAACCAAGTAATTCGAAGTATGCCCCTTACACGATTCTAAGGTGTTTTTGTTGTACCTTTGGCCCTTTAAATGACACGTAAACCAAAGGCAATTAATGTGGGCAACACGCTGTGCGAGTGATGCGACTTCCCAGCATATAAAACAGATGTAAATCCTCTAAATTGTGTTGCTGCGATTTTAAGCCCCATCTACATTCTAATATTTGACTTTGCATTGTAAATTCGTATTGCCTCCCAGCGCATTCGCTTGCTGTTAGACGCCTCAGTACTTTATAATTGATTGATTTATTATTTGCAATTACTTTGTATTGATTAAAAGTTAAGCGCCAGCGTGAAATCGCGAAAGCGAATTCTTATCAAAAAAATAAAATAAATGAGATTAGCTTTCTTATACCGCCTGCGGTCCAGCGAAGCATTCGGTGCACAGACATTTCACAATCTCACCATTTACTTTGCCATAAAAAAGTTTATATGAGATCCCTTAAATATCCTTAAACAAATGAGATTACATGTTTTCGAATTGAAAACCAATTGAGCCTGCCGCTAAAAGTCAGGCTAAGCATACAACACTTGTAGGTGGGAGGGGCGCAGTTAAATGAAATGACTTTTTTGTCAATTCGACATGGAATTAATGCAAAGCGACGCACTGGGATATTGCCTTGAATGATTTTCAAATTAAAAATGGATACATAAATTAAAGAAAGGAAAATGATAAAGTAAGTGGAATATTCTGAAGTAAAGCAGACGTGAATGCGTTATACTGTGACCACATAGAACGGTGGTCTTCCAATTTCAACTAAGAGAGTCTATTTACTATCAAGTCGCAGAGACTTTTAGTTGGCGCTACTCTAAATTACCGTGCTTTCGTAGATGCGCCTGTGTTTAGGAACAGCCAAAGTGAATTCGGCCGTTTTTACATTGACTGATTCGCTTTTTCTTTCTTCGTTTATTTCAAGCCTAAAACACAATTACAGGTTTTTGAGACCACTTAGAGCTACTTATGTATATATTATATAATATAATTGGCGTGTACACCCATTTTGGGTGTTTGGCCGAGCTCTTCCTCCTATTTGTGGTGTGCGTATTGATGTTGTTCCTCAAAATGGAGGGATCTACAGTTTGAAGCCGACTTCGAACGGCAGGTATTTTTTATGAGGACCTTTTTCATGGCTGAAAAATACTCGGAGGTTTGCAGGCATTTGCCTAGGGGCGACCGCTATTGGAAACAACTTTTTCTTAATTTTGTTTTCTTACCTAGATTAGAACCTACGGTCTCTCTGAAATCCGAATGGTAGTCACGCACCAAGCCATTCGGCTACGGCGGTCGCCCACTTAGAGCTACTTACTTACTTATGTGGCGCTGCAACCGAGTGTCGGTTTTGGCCGGATCCAAAATGGCGCGTTAGCTGTTTCTGTCCTGCGCTCTTTGGTGCCAGTTAGAAACCTCGAGTGAAGACAGGTCCTGTAGCATTCGGCCCTTCCAGCGGAGATGTGGTTTTCCTCTTCTTTCCTGGGGTACCGTGTTGTAAATTCGCCTTGCTGGAGCGTCTTCTTTCATACGGGTGACATGGTCAAGTCAGCGTAGCCGCTTATTTTTACACACTTAACTATATCCACGTCCCTATATAGCTCACATAGCTCGCTCTTCCACCGTCTGCGCTGCTCTTCACTAACGCGGAGGGGGCCAAAAATTTTACGTAGAATTTTTCTCTCGAATACTCACAAAACTTTTTCATCTGCTGTTGACATCGTCAATGCTTCTACGCCTTATATTAGGACACGAATGATGAACGTTTTTTAGAGTGCCCGTTTGGTCCTTCGAGAGCGAGCTCTACTTCTCATTGTCTACTGAGTCCAAAGCAACACCTGTTGGCAAGAGTTATTCTCTGTTTGATCTCCAGGCTGACGACATTTATGTTGTTAATGCTGGTACCAAGATAGACAAAGTCCTTCAGAACATCGAATTGTTGGTTTTCAACCCTGACATACATATTGTCCAAGACGCGAAGACTTCTTCTGTGGTAATAGCAGGCACTTTGTTGTGCCCTCATTCATTGCAAGATCCACATTGCTCGCCTCTCTCTTTAAACTGTAGGAAGCCAAGCATGCAGCGCTGTTGGTTTCGCCAATAATGTCGATCTCGTCGGCATACTATATGAAGTGCGAACATCCATTAGGCGACTCAAAACAAGTTTAAATTACAGATAATTATTAAATAAGTAAAAAAAAAGAGTTTAGAAATTAATAAAAATGATTCTTTAATACCGAAATGCCAAGCGGAATAGAACTCGAGATGTCATTGCAATCTCTTAGAGCGCGAGCATAATTCGTTTTAAGAAATTTAAGATGAAATGGGTAAGTATTGCGTACAGATCTACAATAGTAGGAATGTTAAAGTGAATGCTGCGTAATAGGGATGCACAATCGATGTTTTCTCTAATTACACTAAAAACAAAAGACAGTGAGAGTATAGACTTTCTTCAGAAACTTTAAGTTAATTAAAATCAAACGGGAATTGTAAGAAGGGATGGGATTTGAGAATTTTAACGACCTGAGAGCATATTTAAGGAAGACCTTCTGCATATGTTCAACTCTCTCAATAGCAAATAGGTGTAAAGGCCTCCAGACAAATGTTGCATAATATGATCTAGAGAACATCGATCTATTCTTCTTCTTCTTAATTGGCGCGATAACCACTTACGCGATTTTGGCCGAGTTTAATAAAGCGCGGCAGTCGTTTCTTTCTCGTGCTAACCGGCGCCAGTTGGACACACCACGTGAAACCAAATCCTTCTCCACCTGATTTTTTCAACGCAGAGGAGTCCGTCCTCGAATACTTTCAGAGCCGGAGCGTTTGATATGTCTATGTCGCCGTTCCAACGCTTACCGTACTCGCCCTTTCTCTAAAACACCCCAAAGGACGCCTCATCGCACTTCAAGCTTCTGCGCCATTCGGTAGGATGGCCATGATGAGAGCTTTATAAATGTTTGTTCGTCGAGGGAGGACTTTACTACTCAGATGTCGACTTAGTCTAAAGAAACGCTTGCTGGCAAGAGAGACTATCCGTTGGGTTGCAAGGCTGACAGGAGGATAGTTCGGTGTGTCAACGTCCGGCCAAGTGGAAAAAGCTTCTGATTACCATTCACCTGGAAGTGACCAGGACGATACTTCTGCATGTGGTTGAAATAACTCTCAACTTCCGGGCTTCACCCACGTATCCTCTCGGCAATTTCTGAGCAACCGTTTAGGAGCGAGCTAATGAGAGAAGGCGAAATAGCCCAGAATATAATGTGGTGCGATGGCTTTGTGACCCGCCACGTAAAAATTATTTCCCAATGAAAAAGCAAGCGAAGCATCGGATTATTATTAGTCTATTAATTAGTCCAATGATTAGTTAAATCACAACTTCTTAGAGACCATTCAAAGTCACACTTTTTGCCATCGAATTGCCAAGCTTTTCCCACAATAATTCGATTGTTTGGCGTTAAAGCCAAATTATTTCAATTTAGTCATAAAAAGTTGGTTATGATTGAGTGCTCTTCATTAAGACACATGAAGAAGCATCGACCGATGATTAGATCTGACCAAAAGTCTCAACTTATTTACTTTGACTGGAACATTCGACGAGGGATAACAGCCAGTATTAGGTGTTTTTTAAGAGCTTGAGAACTCAAAATGCTAATACAAAACAAAAATATTGTTGAAATTAATTTTTTATATAATTTATTATAATCCGGTAGGAAATTTCATGTCATTTATTTTTTGAATTTGACATATGTCGGCCGAGGTTACGAGTTACATGGCCGATTCGATCAGTCCAATTTTTCACAACTTTTTCCAATAAATTTGCCCGTATAGCGTTAATGGTGGCTTGAATATTGCAACAAATCGATTGTTAAGCGCGCTGTATGGCAAATTCCGCGGGTTGTTGGAACCAAATGTCGTCCAAGTTTAGCTGGTTAATTTTTGGAAATAATAATTCAGTTAGCATTACTCGATAGCGCTCACCATGAACCGTAACGGCAGATACTTGCTTTTTTTGACAGAAATAAAGACCGATAATGCCGCGAGTGCTTTATAAACTGCGCGGACAGATTTATACTTTTTTTATAAGTAAATTTCCACAGTTTGGAAGCGTTGTTCTGAAGCTAAAATATTCAGGATGACTTGCAAAACCTTATTGAACAGAAATTTCAACACAGTTTGTCATTCTCAAGATTTATCGATACCGATCGAAGTGATGGACATTTTAGCAATGAAAAACGTAGCAAAATTGAGTTCACTTCTTTTAATTTTCATGGAAAACCTTTAGATGTAAGGATATCTACTTCTTATTGAGCCAGAAGGTTCAAGATTAGAGGCTGAATGCAGGAACGAGGAGATACGCAAGTTTATTTTCTTAATGGGACAACAGTACACTCAAAAAAAAACTTCTTCGGTTCAAGTTAAAACGACTATTGAAATGAGGAAATATGGGAATGATTTGGCGCCTATGAAAAGGCATCCTCTTTTCAGTATCTGCTATTTTCTCAAAATGAAGAAAAAATGTTTACATGCTTTCGAGAAAAACTTTCCCGATTTAAGGAATTTGTATTTATATTTGTAATAAATTTTATGTTTGAAATAGATAATATTTTGCTAAAAGAAAAGAAAAATATTACTCATTTCAGAGTAAAATTTGCTGGAATTAGGGAAACTGTTATTTTGTTTTTAGTAAAAATTTACTAAAAGAAAAGTAGCTTTTTTCTCAATTTTAAAAAATCTACCTGAATTTTCAGATTATGAAATGTTTTAAATATTGAATAAAAATGCAAAAAATTTGGTTTTAGTTTTTTATTTTTGCATTTGTAAGCATTGAGAACATTGCACGTGTATATCCATTCCAATTATTTCTTATTTTAAGTCTTATTTTGTTTTTTCAAATCATTTAAAATTGCACAAATAGACCCATTTTTCTCGCGAGATTTCAAGGAAATGTTATAGAAATACTGCTGGACAAAAAGCCAAATGGACCCAAATTCGGGCGGATACTCAAGGTTAAGTACATGGAATGTTTTAAAACACACATCAATACACTTGATTAGGTTATCGAACTTATAAAATATATCGGCGAAATACACATAATATTCCTTGCAATAAAAATAATCCAATCCAATGGAACATATAATTGGCTGAATCGTACTTTTATCCATATAATTTGCATCTACCATTAATTTCAATTTTGACTGAAGTTCACTACTTGTCGTAAGAAAGTAAGAAACTATTTCTTGAATCTGCAATAGTGTACTTGATGAAGTGTTTTTTTTTTGTCTGTTTGCATGTTCTATATGTTCGGCCAGTTGGAATTAAGACAGAGTGTAGAAGATAAAAAATGACTAAGTCTTTTGCATCTGAAATTAGATTGTTAAAAAAAATGAGGGCTTAAGACATATTAAATACCAGCATTGATGCTTCCTTCTTTAAACTGCCTCCAAGTAGTTAAGCTGTTTGAATCTTTAATGTAAATTTCTAGCAAAGGTGGAATCGCTTGGCAGAAGCTCTCCCATTTATCAAATAACAAATTTTGCTTTTCGGGGTACAGCTTCTTAAAATCCAGTTCTATCTAAGATAGGAATGAAGAACAATAAATTATTTTTTCTGTAAATAAAACTCACGAATTATACCATTAAATGTCCAAAACTCTGCTTATACTGAGGCCATTCTTCTAAAATTGTATTTAAATTGGCATCTTTTTGTAGCATTTGTCGTCGCACAGCAAAAGTCGCTTCCCATTTTAGTTGAACTTCATCGAATGGTTCAACGTTATACTTTAACCATGATTTTTCTTGAATGCAATCTAAATGTAATTTTTTTATTAAATGAAGGTTACATTAAATGCAGATTATAATATTTAATAATCTCTCATTTAAAATTTAAATTAAACCAAAATATACTCATGAGTTAAGAAAGCCATATCGTCGTTGCGATTGCAAAACTGCCTAAAACGAAAACGAATTGACCAAAGAAACTGAAGTTTCACGTACACTCTTTTGCAGAATTACTATTTGTATATTGATCTCTGTCATAATATTAATAAATTATAAGTTCAGTGAAAAAATTGAGCTATACTTTTGTAAAAAATCAGTTTTCTCTTCCTTCACCACTTATGTAGTTTTGTATATTGGATATACGCGGTATTGCTTTCGCAACGACGATATATGTATGTACCTATGTACATATATACCTGTTACGCAAGAATTAATCTGCGTTCCTTTTGTTGTTGGTTCTACATCTCTTTTGGAAATAAGACCATCCCGTCTAAGTTTCAATAATACACTGTGGTACTTAGCATACAGAGATCCACCTGGCTTTTTTCCTTTCTTATGAATGTAATATATATCCTGTGTAAATGAAATCGAGGTTAGAAAACTTTTTTTTAATAAAAATTTTAGGTTGTGAACAGACTTTAGATTCACTCGTAAATAAATCCACAATTTTATTGGCGAAAGCTTCAAATGTTTTAGGGTTTGGATGTACTTCAGCAGAAATAAAATAATTTGCAACTGTTGCAGCTAGAAGTTTCCTATACTTTGGAGTGAGACACTTTTTTTGCGCATAGTATTTCAGGATTTGTGATCCACCCGCCGACTTACTGAGTATTGCTTCAAAAGATTCCTTATATGAAGTACAGAAATGCATATTTAAAATAAATAAATAACTAAAGTAAAAGTAATAAAAAAAACATTTACCTCGCTACGATATTCATTTGCCAATAAAGCGCATGCCTCAGTGTGAATGGCTTGTGTTTTTATTCCCTAGTGAAGTAAAACGAAGATTATGAATTTTTACATGCATATCTGTATGTGTGTATATGCACAAAATAACAAAATACCTGTTGCGCTTGCCAATTGAGCAGATTCTGCTCAAAAATTACCCTTGGTCCAAACTGCGATGTGTCGATCAATGTATCCAAATGGCTTGGCTTTAGGAGCTTCAATGATTCCTTAGTTAGACCGCTTTCTATAATTGAAATGATTAGCAATAACTAAAATGAGCAAAACAAAATATCCATAAACTTACCAATAAACACGTTCAAAAACGGTTCGCCTTCCAACTCAATTAAAATTTCTATTAATTCATCCATTGCACGACAAAATATATAATCACGAAGAAAAAAAACAATGAACTACGTATGTTCGTAAAAGCAATGAGCATTCGATAAGATAATTGTAAGTAAAGTAAAAAATAACAAAGAAGAATGTAACATCAAAATGAGGACTACGGGTTTATGTTTCAAACACATTTATAGTCATTTAAAAGAAAAAATACTCAAAAGCGATAAAATTTAATGAATTTGGAAGAGTTCAAAATAAAGAATGGTTTTCTTTATTTTAGGGAGGGAATTTTTTCTGAGTGTAAAGAGTATACTATATCACGTGTAAAGGCTTTCTAGCCTCCCTCTTGATATGGAGATTTGTAGGTATTGCCACCTCAGCCAACAGAAGATGGGGTTATGACATGTAATATGATACTATAAATAAATTGGTCAAAATGGACGTCAGGCGGGAAATGGTAATGGTAATGGTTGTACGAGTTAGGCTAAGGCCTAACGCTGCACTGCGACCAGATTGATCTATTGTGCGTCCATAATTCCTTATTTATAATTATTTAGTATACCGAGGAGTCGAACCATTGTAGGTCTTCCTCCTATAGTAGGTACGAGCCCAGTATTCTGTGTCTCCTGTGCCTATTGCCTCACAGTTGCTGATTAGTGTTCCATATATTCCTCTTCATCACAGCAGAACCTGCATGATCTTGTACTGGATAACCCTATTGCGTTAAAGTGTTTATTACAGGCAAAGTGACCTGTAAGTGTCCCTCATACCCTGGTACCCAAATCAGTGAGATCTGATTATGAGTGGCCAGTTTGTTGAGTACATTGTTACACTCTATTAAGACTTTTTACTTGAATGTGAAGCTATTCAAGACTTTGAGAACCGATTGGCCTTGAGAACGTCTCTATGCTAGTTAATTTCATAGGTCGAAATGCTCAAATATTGAACGTTCCTTATTTAGACTATTTCAGAAGCTGCAAAAATTAGGACGAGTCTGTCAGAAATCTTCTTCGTCACTATCCTGCGTGGCATGCCACTTGCTTTAAATACTTTGGCTCAACGTTCTTGAAGTTGCTGATGACCTTAGGGTATAAGTGCCAACCAGATCAATGGGTTTGCAGTCGGTGGACTGTTACTGTGGTATCACATTGGATCGGCAACGGTCTAAGTAAGTTGGTTTAAAGACCGACTGCCGCGTCTACCTACCTACTAGGCATATACTTTTCTTCTTAGAATCCCATTAAAAGATCCAGCAAGGTACCTCAGAAGGAAGCACATCGTAAAGACTTTCACGAGATATTCGTTTTTCAGGATGCATCAAATTGGGTTGGAGTGAATCTATTATATGTAGACTAAATGAGATGCTCCGCCTAAACCTTGGTGCTCCATTCATTAACTATGATTATAAGGTATTATTTGCATATTATCTGTTTAACATTTCAGCACATTTATTCAATATTCCCCACTCTTATCAAGTGGTCTCGATACTTATTAGCTGTCATCACACCACCCTATGGACTCGAGCAGCACTTGTCAAGTGGACGTGTGCGCATGCCGCCTGAGGAGTGCCCCATATACGACGCTCAAGTGCGAATTTCACTACAAGTATGCGCGTAAGTGTAATTCATTATGCAAATTTCCTTGCTACTACCAGAGCCACTCAGCCAGCTTCTGCCGCTATGAGCAACAAGGATGTCAGGCTGACGAGAGCAGCATAACCAGCATGTAAGACGCATAGACAGGCAATAAAGGGATGAAAAACAGAAAATCCAGGGCTAAGGACAGCATTTTGCAGGGGTCCTTTTTGTTTGCTGTGTGTTTCCTGTTGTTGTAATTGTATACGCGTTTTCACGCTTGCATTATTATGATGACGGGTATGACAATGCTTTGTTTACACTTTTTTACCGGCACAATAATGACAGTAACAAAGTAGATGGGGCGTGTTTGATATGATATGAGGACTGCTAGAGGATGGCATAATATCAATATTTGTTTGCTTTTGGTGGAAAAGCGTTTAACTTCTTTTGGATTTTTTACAAGCATTGCCAGCCCCTGGTTAGCAGCGTTTGCTTGGCTGTTGCATCGGATAGGTGGTCGTGCATGTGTGGTGGTGAGTAAAGAGCGACGTCGGCGTCGTTATCGCTTGCGCCATTATTGCCATCATTCCTATCCTCATCCAACATCTGCATCGTCATTGCAGTCTTTCGATATTCTTTACCGTTTTGGGTTCAGAATATGCGCCATTAGTTACATTATTTCATGCTCATCAGTTGTCTGCTACCGCTCGCTGATATGCTGAGCTCCCTCCTCGCACTTTGCTTACATTTGTTTGTCATCAGGGCGGTTACATCAATCGCTTCGTTCACATTTGCAACAATGATCGATTTAATAATGTCGCTATTAAGCGCTTGCCGAGACCAACCAGCAAGAATGAAAGCAGCCACCAGCAGATAACATCGCAGTTAAAAGCAATATGATGCCACCAAAATCTAAGGCCGCCAATTTTTTCTCACTTCCTCACTTACTTGCTTCCTCTTTCTATTTGAAAATTTGAATATTTGATAATAGCAGCTCTGCTTGGCTCCATCTTTAGCAAAATAGATTTTAGTTTTCGTTTTCTTTTTGCAAGTGGAAAAAATTGTGAAATTGCCAAAACGCGTTGCTGCCACTCATTCTTCAATCATCCATTCATCCATCCACTTTTGACTTCCTCACCGATTGATCGATGATGATGAGCAGATTGTAGGGTAGTGGGTTGGCAGACTTTTCCCCACTGTACAGCTGCAATTCGAAGTTTGCTTTCTCAAATTTAGCGTACATGTTACTAGACAAAGACTCTCAAGGTGCTCTTCCACTTTAAAAATTCATCAACTTTGTATACTCGACTGCTTTTGCCACAGTCATGCCAATTTTTTTTTTTTTTCATACTTTGTGGCGATTCACTGTGCCATGGAGTTATGCAGTTTCCTAGTAGCAGCAATCTGCATAGTAAATTTGGGTGATAAATATTCCCTCACATCTATTTTGATGGCACATGTCACATCAATTGCTTTTGTGAGCCATTATTTTTGTTTGACTTATAAAATAAATGTACGTCAATGCGCTTGATATGACAGCTGCTATTTTAGGTGTGGCGAAATTTATAGAGTTTGTTGTTGTTTTTTGTTTTGAGAGTTTTTTTGCTTTTTTGGTGGGTGAGATAGAGTTCAAAATGCCTTCGCACTAACAGCGACTGGCGTCTACTGCGTCGCGTGGTGTAGCCGCAAAAACAGTCCTTGATCCTCTTCTGGGGAGACCCCCTTCCCGGAACTACTTTCTGCATTATTTTGGGAGGGCCTAGAACGTCGTCCGTCAAATGAACCAGTTCTATTTGCCCACGCTGGGTCCACCATGATTGTAGCCAGCTTCATGATGTAGGCTCGTCTTCTTATGCATGTGAGGCTTCACTTTGTTGTACTGCGTCGAGGTTTATCTTTTTTTCTCCGTAATACGCTTTCAACGTATCTTTTGACCGAATTCCAGTTATCCTCGCGTTCAAGCATCTTATCGGTCACATTGGCCGGCGCGTTGTCGGAAATCTACTCCCTCAAAGCGTCGTGTGTTCGGCGTTATCGCTCGGTGCTTCCCAGTATATGCACCTGGAGTCGCTTACTTTATCAACGCGGTATAGGTGTTTTCGGCAGTATCTGTGGCCTGAGAGGAACTGAGTCATAAAACTTAGCAGTGTGCCCGAAGTTCCGTTGAACTCATTTGCCTATTGTAGGAATCAGCTTCGCCGTCCATCTGCCACTCGATTCAGTGTTCGTTCCGCGGCCCTAGTGCAATCCCACGCATCCACTCGTTACCGCTCCATGAAATCGATAGGTATCTCCCCGCTTATCACAAAAAACTGCTGTGCCTGATATAGTGCGGAAGGCTGAGGCAACTCAGAGTGCCGCTGTTCGTTGCACAGCCTCCAGTGCTTTGCGCTTGGTTTTGAGCAGCTTTTAAAACTTTAACAAACTATTCGTTTAGGAAAAAATCGAGCTTCTAACAAAGCAAATCGATGGATAATTAAAAAAAAATGTGAATGAAACACGAACCACTCTTTTCCTGAAATCAGAGCGCAATGTATTCCATTGATCTAATGTTGTTGCCGTCTTTATTTCAGAAATTAGCAATACAACTGGGCTCTGCTACTATTGTACAAGGTGGCACAAAATTAAAATTAAAATTAATTAAATTAAAACTATCGCGGCAAACAGGCACCGTCTGACAATACTATTCGTCGTTTGGTGTCGAATTTGTTTGAGCACGGGACAGTAGGAGATCGTCAACATGCTGTTCATCAACGACCAAGACGTTCCAATTAACTTCTTGAAGCAGTGAGGGAGAGCGTTGCCCATGAGCCAACAGTGTCGTATCGTCGTCGCGCTCAGCATTTTGGCGTCAGTGAAAACACAATGCGGCGCATTTTAAAGGATGATTTAAATTTGTTTCCGTATAAAGTGCAATTAACACAAAGAATCACGTCGCTTGGAATACGCCCAAACAGTAGCTCGAATGGTTGACACTGAACCCAATTTTTGGAAGCAAATTTCAATGACTGACGAGACACACTTTAACCTCTCTGGCAGCGTGAATAAAGAAAGTTGCCGCATTTGGGGAACTGAAAATCCACACGAGATCCATGGAACACCATTGCATGACCGGAAAGTAACTGTTTGGGCCGTTATTTGCTCCAAAACCATCATTGGGCTATATTTTTACAGAGAAAACGAAACGATCGTTGGAAACCGATATATTGGCTCATTTTGTCTGCCCGCAAATGCGTGAGAAAGGTTTAGCCGGTTACTGAAAAAAGATCGCAGTTTGTGATTGGTAATAATGACACCTTGATTGATATTGTATTCAAAAAATTGTTTTAATAAATTGTTAATAACCAAACCAAATAAAAATACCAAACCAAATCAGTTTTTTTTTTTTCAAAGTTATTTAATGTTTTCATACCGTCTTAAAAGTTTGCGCACCCAGTACAAATGGATATATGGAATTTTCGAGTCCAAAATATGAAAATTTTGCATCGGCATGAAAAAATGGCTAACAACAAAAACAAACTAAAAAAATAATATAAATAAATTGAAATAAATTGAAATAAATTTTCTAGCTATTCAAACGCTCAAGTAGAAAGTTGCTATCGAGGCGAATGTCTATTTGCCTTTATTTTCTGTTTCAATTGATTTCTATAATTGATTAAGACGACATATTTATACATTCTCTCGCATAATATCATAATATTTCAGACTAGTGTCACTGCTAGTGTAATTGAAGAAGAAACCAGCGGTCTTACCTCAGCGTCTTACCTAAGCTGGAAATGAGCACTGTACGCCCCTTCATTTGGAAGAAAATATCTCGCACACCATAAATAAAGGGTGCTATCGAAGTGGGGGGCCATTTGCATAGATTGTAACTTATAAGCGAATAAGCCGATGTTGTGAAGAAGTTATCTAGGATTAGTGCGGCTGACAGTATTGCTTTAAAAAACCCAGCCGACGGCTTTTTTATTGAAGTTTTAACTTGTAGTTGGTCGACGACTGAGGACATTAAATGTGAACATATTTTAATAAATTGAAGGAGATATGCAACTTTATGAAATTTGAAGCGTTAATATGAAAAATGTGTGGATGTAATTTTGTTTTTGTTGGAACAAACCAGCAAGTACAGCACTCAGACAGCATTAAGTCCATTGTACTGCACTCAGGTTCCCTCTTTAAATCTACCCGACCTGCGAAGAAATCTGAGTAGATCATGTGGTGCCAACGAGCCAAGGTGGGTGGTTGCTTTTTAACACATCATTGCCAAAGACCTCAAGCCTGATTCGAGCGAAGGCTGAGCACACGCACAGAAAGTGGTTCGCCGCCTCATCCTCCTCTCCACATGCTGGACAGAGTATACTGAGATGTCTACCTTTTCTATGTGCTTTGCCCATAGAAAGTGGCCCGTAATTAGTCCAACCAGCCTCCTACAGTCCCCTCTGCTTAGTGACAGGAGGAACTACGACAGTCGGTCGGACATGACAGGTAACATCAGTTTTGTCAGGTGCCGCGGGTTCGAACAAAAACTTCTAAGTACATTTCTGTCATGGAAAAACTGGTCAAAAAACCGTCTGAAGTTCCGAGATGACTTAAAAATGGTAGGCTACTCCATTTGTTAAAGAGCATCAATACCTACACCTCAAAAAAGATAGCGAGGAGCTCGGCCAAACACTCAACAATTAATGTAAGCGCCAATTATGTAGTCCTTTTAAAAATAAAAAGATTTTCCTTTCTTGAGGAAAAGGAAGGGACTAGGAAGTCTGGGTTCTTTGCTCTATTCGAAAATGTAGCATTCACTTTTTTTATTATATAAATGAAAAGTAAAAAAAAAGGACATGAATAATATTTCGGTGCATAAGTTCGCAAGTCAGGAAAATGGATTAGAGTTGTGTTTTGAAGCTCAACTAAAATCCCTTCGAAGGTTATAGATCCTATTAAGATAAAAGCGCAAGATTTGCATACTTAGTATGAAATTTTATAAGTAATATGAAAAGTTTACGTTTAAAAGTATATCTAAGCCAATAAATCGCTTCTCACTGTCAAAAAAGAAAAACAAATTAAAAAAAATAATAATAATAATAACTTTTACGGAATTAAAAGGAAAAATTGCATTACCATGCTGACTTTGGCTACTTTCTCAATTATTCTATATACTCGTATAGTTACAATTATTCGAACGATAACCCCTTCGAATTTCAACCGCCTCAAAATGATTGTTTGATGTAATCAGCTTGAATGAAGCTGCTATTTGCCTAGGGGAAATGCATAGTCTGCTTATGGGCGAAGTTGTGCAAACGTATGTATAAGTACATATACAATTACATGAATATGCTGATATGCTTGTTGCAGATCTGTGCATTGTGACTGTAAGTATCTGAGTATTTGTGTGCCTAATCTTCCTATAAATTTCGGTGTTAAAGACTTGCACGCGTCAAACATTATGCGAAATTAGAAAGATATTGTACGCGTCGATATGTACTTGTACGTATGCGTGCATATATTTTCCATGTATATATACATACATCCACTCGTATGTATATGTTTATGAAATTATGGATGCACGTACATACTTCTGTTGCCTTAAAACGATGCGGCAGTGTGACGCTGCACCAGTCTTTTGTGGCATCACATTACTAAATATCCTTTTGATATGACTGCTATAAATGCCTGCCACATGCGTAATTCCCATAACAACAGGAATGTGAAGGACAGTTATTTAATGATTAGGATTTTATGAATGAATTTTCATAATTTGACACCCGACCGTCGGTTGCCTGTTGGAACATTTTTTAATCATATTATAACTAATCCCTTAACAATTTCCGCATGTCTTGCTTTTACATGATTATAAATGTTAAACGGCACGCGAAATTTCGTGTGTGTACATACATTCGTAGTGAAATACATAAATATAAATATTTTCTTGTAGGTTTTTACATATAAACCTTCTCACATTTGAAGGCTAACAATAAAAAAAATGTCTAATAAAATTTTAGGACTATAAAGTGGCGACCGCCGTAGTCGAATGGCTTGGCACGTTACTATCATTCGGATATGCGCAGGTTTGAGTCTCCGTGCATAAAACACCAAATGATGGAAAGGTTTTTCTAATAGCGCTCGTACTTTGGCAGGCAATGGCAAAACTCCGAGTGAATCTCTGCCATGAAAAAGCTCCTCATAAAAAAAGGTCTGCCGTTCGGAGTCGGCTTGAAACTGTAGGTCCCTCCATTTGTGGAGCAACATCACGACGCACATCACAAATAGGAGGACTATCTCGGCCAAACAACCAAAAATGGTATAAGTGCCAATGACATATATTTGTATGAAATGAGACTTCCAGCTATTAGTCCACAGATGTCGCTAGGAGTATTTTGAAACCTTACCAAACCTTCTCAAGTTCATCAAATGCTTATAGAAACTTATGGTGGACATGCTCTAAGTAGAGCACAGTGCTTCAGGTGGTTTGAAAAATTCCGAAGCGGTGATTTTAGCATGGAGAACGAGGACCGTGGCCGGCCACCGAAAAAGTTTGAGGACGCCGAATTGCAAGCATTGTTGGATGAAGCAAGAAATGATGGCAAGAAATGATGGCAGAGCAGTTGGGAGTGGCCCAAAAAACCATTTCCAAACGTTTGAAAGACATGGGCATGATTTTAAAGGTCGGAAGATGGAAGCCGCATGAACTGACAGAAAGGCAGCAAGAGAACCGAAAAACCACTTGTGAAATGCTGCTCTCCCGGTTCAAAAGGAAGTCTTTTTTGCATCGAATCGTTAAGGGTGATGAAAAATGGGTATATTTCTCCAATCCCAAGCGTAAACGATCGTATGGTCCGCCCGCCCACAAGCTAAAAACAACGGCCAAGCCAAATCACTTCGACCGCAAGGCAATGCTGTGTGTTTTCTGGGATCAGCGTTGTCTGATGTGGTACTAGCTGTTAAAACCAGGTGAAACAGTTGACGGTGCACGCTACCAACGACAATTGGCCGATTTGAACAGTGCTATACACCGAAAACGCCCACAATATGCCGATCGGCGTTACAAAGTAATTTTTCTTGATGACGTACGATTGGGAACCGCTGGTGCATGCGGCTTACTCACCAGGCTTGGCGCCTTCCGATTATCATTTGATTGCATCGATGGGCCACGCACTTTCCGAGCAGCGCTTCAATTCTCACGATGAAGCCAAAAAATGGCTCGATGATTGGTTTGCGGCCAAGGACGGCCAATTTTTTTGGCGCGGCATCCACAAATTGCCTGAGAGATGGGAAAAATGTGTCGCTAGCGATGGATATTATTTTGAAGATTAAATTTGTAACCATTTTTTGTTAATAAACGTTTGAAATTGAAAAAAGAAGTCTAATTTCATAGGTATCAAGGCAAGCGGCACAAAATTAATCAACCAATTTGGTTTTTAAATAACGTTCTTACTGAATGGAAAAAAAAAAATATTTTAAATAATGAAAATTTATATTTTGACCTTTACGTGCTCCATTACTTGTCTGTTTGCATGCTGCAGTTGTGTAGTTCACAAGTCTAATTCACAAATATCATTGCAAAAATAATAAATCTTCCATTCCTCCATCGTTTATATAGGCACGTATTATATTTTAAGACTCAAGTCTAAATATTTCGGAAAAATGTTAAGATTTAAATGAGTTCGTTTAATTTATTTAAATACCTCCAAAAATTAAGCTTTTCATTCGAAAATACTGAAATATTTTAAAAGAGCGTACAATTGTTGGCGTATGCCGATGATATTGACATTATCGGCCTTAACAACCGCGCTGATAGTTCTGCCTTCTCCAAACTGGATAAAGAGGCAAAGCGAATGGGTCTGGTGGTGAACGAGGACAAAACGAAGTACCTCCTGTCTTCAAACAAACAGTCGGCGCACTCGCGTATCGGCACCCACGTCACTGTTGGCAGTTATAATTTTGAGGTTGCAAAAGACTTCGTGTATTTAGGAACCAGCATTAACACCGATAACAATGTCAGCCTTGAAATCCAACGTAGAATCTCTTGCCAACAAGTGCTACTTTGGACTAAGTAGGTAACTGAGCACTAAAGTCCTCTCTCGACGAACAAAACTAGCACTCTACAAGGCTCTCATCATGCCCGTCCTAACGTATGGCGCAGAAGCTTGGACGATGACGCGACGGTTGGAATGTTTGAGAGAAAGATTCTGCGTAAGTATTTTGGACCTTTGCACGTTGGCAGCGGCGAATATCGCAGACGATGGAACGATGAGCTGTATGATCTTTACGACGACATAGACATAGCGCAGCGAATAAAGATCCAGCGGCTACGCTGGCTGGGTCATGTTGTCCGAATGGACGCTCCGGCTCTGAAAGTATTCGATGCGGTACCAGCTGGTGGTAGCAGAGGCAGAGGAAGGTCTCCTCTGCGTTGGAAAGATCAGGTGGAGAAGGACTTGGCTTCACTTGGTGTGTCCAACTGGCGCCGATTAGCACGAGAAAGAAACGACTGGCGCGCTTTGATAAACTCGGCCAAAATAGCGTAAGCGGTTATAGCGCCACTTAAGAAGAAGAGAAGTTTCCAAAAAGTCAACCCAGACATAAAACTGTTTAAATATTTTATCAACGAGACTAAAATAATGAGATTTGTTGGATTATTTTCAACGCGGAGTGGCACACCCGAATCTTGCCATTTTTTTTGAAATATTTCAACTTCACTCTCAAAATATATTACATTTTATGATTCCGCCGAAAAAACAGAACCGAAAAATCCATTTATTTCTTATTTTTGGAACTTGAACGTTTTTTAAACAAATAGTTATTTTATTTATTTACTAACTGTACTCGGCGCGCGTTGCTACGCCAACAACTAAAATAAATTTAAGAAAAATAACTTTAAAGAAAAATCAGTACACAAATATTCAATTCATTCTAAACCTAGTTTCAATTCGATGTTCATTGAAGTGCTGTGGGATACACAATATTTCATGTTTTTCCATCTGGTGTGTAGACGAATAAAGCAGAAGGTTTTCCGACACGTCAGCAAGTCACATAGAGCTGTCCATGTGAGAATCGTGGATTCTCCTAATTTAATCCACACACTTGTAACAGATGTGCTTTGTTAATAGTCATTGCGAAAGCCAGTCGCACCGGGAGCTGTAAACGTTTGAATTCGAATGTCATATCTGTCGCGATCATTGGGATACGTGGCAACAGAATGTCTTCACTTTTGAACTTTTCTAGTCAAAATTGTTGCCTCGATAACATTGTTCAACATTTTCTTGACTGAGAGTCTGGTTCCGTTGCAAATTCGTGGTGGATTTATGTTTCGAAGAAGAATGATGGGTACGCCAATTTTCAATGTAAGAACGTGCGGCGGCATGCCTGGCAAATCAAGCGAATTCAAGAATTCAGTTGGATACTTGACAACCTCGTTTTGATTCTCCACAGTATCGATGGACTTATATGTTGTCGCTTCACTGGGTATTCCATTTTGAATGGTGAAGTTGATGGTATTGACATCGATGTTTTTGGCTGCTAATATAGCACGCGTACTGAGCCACTGAGGATTTTTGAAGTTTTGTGCAATGTTTGGGAAAACTTTTTGCACCAATTCGTCTATGCTTTCTGTGATCTTGGCAGGGTGATACATTGCGTAGATTCATCAATTTCCATTTTCCCATTTCCAATATTCATATTCTGTAAATGACGCCACATAACTGATGATTTAAGACATGCATTAAGTTCATCAGCAGGTGTTGAACGTGGTATAATGGGCAGTGTTTGTCGAAAATCACCACACAATAAAATGAGTGCGCCACCGAAGATCCGTCTGTTTCCTCTCAAACAGTGTAGGATTAAGCGCTTCCAATGCTTTCTTGTGAGACATTGTACATTCATCCCATATGATAATTTGACACGTTTGGAGTACTTTTCACATTCCAGAGTTTTTGCTGATGTTGCATGTTGGTGCCTCAGTGTTTTGCAAATTCAACGGCAGTTTCAATGCTGAATGAGCTGTTCGGCCACCATCCAAAAGAGTTGCCGCAATTCCAGATATGCAATAGCCAGTGCAATATTATTTTGTGATCGTATGGTTGCCAAAATTAGTGAAAGAAGAAAAGTCTTGCCTGTACTACCGGGCGCATCTATGAAAAACAGTCCACCGCTTTGTTCTGTGATTGCGCGCATAATTCTATCAAACGCAATGTGTTGTTCTGGAATCAACTGCGGATGATTTGTCCTAACGAATGTCCCCAGTTCGTCAGAATCATAGTGTGTTTCTCGTTGCAAATCACGATCGAAAAGGTTGTTTGGATGTCGGTTTGAAGCAGGCATTCCCAGTTGCACCAATGCCTAGGAACATGTCATATTCGTTTCCTCTGTGTAAAAATACATGGTCATACTAATTTTCATGACAATCGGTTGAACGGATCAGAAGTTGCTACCCTGCACCTGGGCGCGTGTGGCATCAATGAGCATACTCTACAAACCTTCTCCGTGGAAAAATACATATATATACCAAATTTTATAATAATCGGTCCAGTAGTTATTGAATTCATCGATGACATACAGACAAACATTCATTTTTATATAAATATAAAGATTTAAAATAAAATTGTTTGCTCAGAAACGAGCTAGTATGATATTTTTAGAGAGCAACGATTTCGGCCTTGTCCGATCACATAAGAACAGCTCGGTTTCGGTTTAGCTTCGGCCAAAAAGTAATCGAATTTTGCCGAAAATTTCTTTTAATTTTTATTCGAAAGTTGTACAAGCTTTTGGTTTTTGTAACAATTTTCGAATAATGGTATCGAACCCTAGTTTATTTTTATAATTGCCTTGCCGATAAGCTGCTGTTTTTGTTTTTTAATATAAATTTATTCAACTAAAGGTTGGTTCAGTTTTAAGGACCGGTGTTGATTTGAATAAATACAATTTTTTAGGAAATTATCGTCATTTCTCTTTATTATGATAATATTGGTATAGCTCGATTACGTACGGAATAAAATATCGGCCAAATGGCCGCCGTGGTCTCGGCGGCACACCTCCACCCGATGGTCTAAATTTTCGATGACGCTGAGACATAATTGAGGTTCTGTGCCGTTAATGTGCCGAATTATCTCATCCTTTAGCTCTGGAATTGTTGCCGGCTTATCGACGTACACCTTTTCTTTCAAATAACCTCAAAGAAAAAAGTCCAACGCTGTCGTTGACGTTTAGCTGGGGTTCACATTTAACATCGGCCGTTGAAATTTAACAATCCTTTATAAGCAATAAATAATTACATACATGCCCTTCTTTTTTGTTATTTTTACAAACTTAGGTTTTTTTTGAGTTGAAATTTTATTTATATTTTAATTATTGATTTTTTATAAAGTAGTAAATTTTTTAAAAATCATGATGGTTTTTTATTTGCACCTTTTAAAATGTTGGGTTCGGCTCGCTTCGGCTGAAAGGCTTGGTTCGACTCGGTTCAACCGTAAAAATCAGTTTTTGGTCGTTCTCTAAGATTTTGTATTTAGGTTACATTTTAATTTCTCTGTAAGTTGGTCATTTTTGACGTTGCTCACATCAGATAAAATTTAGATTCGCTTAAAACAATCTGCAGGCAGTAATAAACAAAAATCATTCCAAAAACTTATTAAAATGAATTATCTTTTAAATTAAATTTAAAATAAATTTATAGAAATTGAAGAAAAGTATCTCATCTGCCAGGGCTGTGCGCGTATTACTGCATTTAATGAATTTCATTTGGTTTGCCTTTCCCCGAAAAATACTTTAATTTGGCTTAAACACCGAAATACACCTGGCATTGACAAAAATTATAAAATAAATGCTTATAATTAAAGTGGCGAATTAATGAAAAAATTAACTATTTTTATAAATTTTTAATAAGAAATACTCGCAATGAATTTATTAAAAAATTCATGCACTCAGATGCAAATAATTTTTTCACATTTCTCTATGAAAGGCAAGAAAAACCTTACATTTCGCGCAAATATTTCAAGAGTCATTTTATTTTATTGCTGAGTGCTGTAATTTTTTTGGGAGTGCAGCAAAAAAGGTTTTGTGAAAAAAAACCATCAACATTTTTCTATCGAGTGCTCTTCTCCGTGGATATACTTTTCATTTCATTTTATTTGTGTATTTGTGTGACCATGCGATTTCGCGGGCCATCTGCTGCTCGTCAATAATTGTATTTTCTGATCAAATTGTATTTTCTGATCAAATTGTATTTTCTGATAAATAAAAATGCTGCAGTGACTAAAAAAGTCGAGCTAGCAAAAAGTGATATTCAAATAAAATAAATTTGCAATTCGCAGGAGATGAAGTCATAACGGACAATAACACTTCAATGCTTCAATGAGCACTACAATGATTGTTCTACAAGCTTTGCTAAAGGGTGTTTCGATTTCGTTATGAAATTCTAACTGGATTTAATTGATGACGTATCTGCATAAATATGTATTTAAAATATAATTGTTTACGAAATTTTGCAGTTATTTGATCTCTTAAAAGCTTTTAAATTTCGCATACGGATCGATATGAAAATATGAAAGTTATGGTAGGTATCAAAATTAGTGCTGAAAAATCGTGGATTTCACCTTAGTGCAAGGCTAAGAAAGCCATGGAATGGTAGAATAAGAAGAAGAGAAAATAAGGTTTCTTTATAAAATTTTTAAATGAACTTCTAAACTTTTTCTAAATAGCCATATATCGCTTATTTCTTAAGGTCATGTTCGAAAAAAATGAAAATCCAATTTATCATTGCAGTTACCTATCTACTACAGGTCTTAATATACCGATTGTAGCGTGTAACAGTCTTTACACCAAATCCCAATCATATTGAATTTGAATTTTTCTATAACGTTTATTTTTGTTAGTTCTGCTGGCGTATGATTTTTATTTCAAACTTTTTCACAATGCAACATTTCAACGATTTTCCAGTGGATGTAAATAAATGAATAAATTTATCTCATACAAAAATTTATTTCGATGACAATTTTTACGCTATTAAATGTGTGCTGGCAGTCAACAAATATAATAAAATTTGGTGCATGTATTGGTGGCGTATTCGAAAAAAATTGGCAACCAAAAAAATTGAATTAAACAATATTGAAAATTGAGTGTTAGATTTATATCAGCAGCCGGGGCGCACCAATAGAAGTGCGGCATACGGGGTGCATACACATATTTGCAAACACAGAAACGTTACAAGCCAGAGCGTAGTAGGCTTTTAGGCGTAAAAATTGTGATTGCACTTGATTGAATTTATAGTATGTATGAGTTGCTAGTGTTGGATGATGGGAGGGAAACATAACTGTTTTTTTGTTATTGTACGTATGTATGTACGTATGTATGCACGCTCACATGTACATACATATGTGCTTACGTGATTTCTAAGGGGTGTTAACGACTGGTTCTACAACTATTGTTCTCGAGATTTGATGTTTCTGATACTTTACGTGCGCGTTATCTCTACTCGCCTATGAGGGTTGCGCGCCTAATGTTTTCTTTGTTTATTTTTAATTTCGCAAAAATTACTTTCGTGTTTTAGAAATTTAAAAAATACGACATTTTAGCCGGCGATGTTGTAAGCGATAACTAAGTATTTAAAATCGTTAATCGTGGCGCATCTTTTCGCGTGAATGGATGCAAAAAGAAAATATCTGTAAAAACAAAATATGCAGTTTATAGGCATATGTGAGGATTGCATAGAGTTCAGTCGTTTTTCGCAAACATGGGTTTTTGCAACATAAAAACAACATATGATAAGATAATTTTTTCTTTACTGGCAATTTCAAACCTTCTGGTCCATGCTTGCCTCAATTAATTCCATCTCTAACTAATCGAACTTTTTGGCGGTGCATTTAGTAATTTATCCTCAGTCTGTACGTGCACATGTATTATTTAATCTCCACTATTGCCATGTACACTTTTTTGGCATTTACTATTGTCCATTATTGCTAACCATTCAGCAATCCTGTCAACACAGTGTCAATGGTCATTGAAATTCAGTCACTTAATAACGGAAATGTTTATTAAAAACAAAAAAAAAAAAAAAAAATTAAAAAAAGAATACAAAATATTTATACACATATTGGAAAATATACACATTACCACTACATGTTTAAAACTTTTAATTTGCTATATGCCAATCAGTGACTGTAAATCCAATAAATGATACCCGAAGTGAAACTATGGCTGTGTTTGCGCTTGAAGGAGGATTATACTGTGAATAACTATAATTGCATATATACATACATACATGTACACATACAGTGAAGGACTTAAGTCTACATACAGTAGCATATATTTTTTTTATTAGGTGCGAAACTAAATTCTCGCTGTTTTTTTGATGAAAATACAACTTTATTCTGAAAAAATGGTTACAAATGAATCATTGAAAGTATAGCCCATCGCTGGCTACTACTTTTTCCCATCTTTCTGGTAGATCTCGTATACCGTCGCGGTAAAACTGTTCATCTTTTGAGGCTATCCATGGAACAAGCCATTTTTTGACCTCTTCATATGAATGGAACTCCTTGTCAGCTAGACCATGTGCCCTCGATCGGAACAGGTGATGATCCGACGGCGCAATATCTCGAGAATATGACGGGTGGGGTAGGATTTCACATTTCAGTGTTTCCAGGTAGGTTTTAACGGGTTTGGCAACGTGAGACCGAGCCTTGTCATGATGTAGAATCACTTTTTCATGTCTCTCCGCGTATTGCGACCGCTTCTTGCGCAGTGCCCGGCTCAATCACATTAATTGAAGTCGATACCGATCCACAGTGATGGTTTCGCTTGATTTTAACAGTTCATAATAAATAACACCAACTTGGTCCCACTAAATACATAGCATAACCTTCGTAGTGTGAATATTTAGCCGAGGCAACGACGTAGAAGCATGACCGCGCAGTCCCCATGACTTTATTTTCTTTGGATTGTTGTAATGAATCCATTTTTCATCACCCGTCACGATGCGACGAAGAAAACCATTCCTTTTTTGCCGCTGGAGCAGTTGTTCACAGGCGAAAAAACGACGTTCAACATCCCTTGGTTTTAACTCATAAGGAACCCAAGTCCCCTGTTTCTGAATCATTCCCAAAGCATGCAATCACTTAGAAATGGACGGCGGGTAACTCTTTATACTGAAGCAAGCTCTTCTTGCGTTTGACACGGATCCTCATTGAGCAATGCCCCCAACTCAGCGTCTTCTAAGGTTTTTGGCCTTTCTTCACGCGGACGGTCGTCAACATTAAAATCAACGTGTTTGAAGCGACGGAACCAATCTCAGCACGTTGTTTCCCTTAAAGCAGCATCTCCACAAACTTTTCGTGCGCTTCAGCCGCCATTTTTTTCTAATGAAAGAGGAAAATCAGCACTTCCCGCAAATGACGATTATTCGGCACAATCAGACATTTTCACAAAACCAAAAGTATATGATACCAAAACAAAATCACTTATGTGTCGAAGCAGCTTGCTTACCATATGTCTAAGCTTGGTTTATGACGTTTAGGTTATGTTACAATCGACTAGCACACACTGCTGGCGGCATCTATTGACAAAAAGCAGGAACTTAGTCGCGCACTTAATATTTCCCAGAAGATATACAATAATTGAAAAAACTGTCGATACAGTTTTTTTTTTAATTCACATTTATTCGTAAATGTATAAAAATTAAATTATTACACTTGCTTTATATCAAAAAAATTTACGTACAAAATAAAAATAGCCGTATGATAAATTTGAAAACTAGTTTTTTTTGAATATTTTTAGTATTTAGTAGGTGATGTATTCGGGATTTTCCACCCCCATACCCGAAAAACAAAAAAAAAATGTTTAGTAGAGCTAGCACCTCTTTTAAAATTCTCAAACATGCTCCATCGAATTTCAATCCGGACTCAACGGCAGAGTATTTAGTTGTCTTGGTGCGTATTATTAGAGACATTTCTTTGATATTCTTTGCGGTTGGAAAACCAAACCTTGCCCAACACCAAAGCACTCTACTGATGGCCTCAAATATTGTTCCACGTATTTATTTTTATATTGGTCTATAGTACCTTCAATAGTGATCATTTAACCAACGCCAGATGCAGCTATAACTCGCTAAATCATTCAGCTACCTCCGCCGTGCTTAACAATGGGTATAAAATTTTTCATTTCCATATGCGCATTTCTTCTCCTCCATATTTCAGGCCGGCCATTACTTCTAAATACTACATATATTGAGCATCGATTGATCAGTAAATACAATTTTAAACCCGAAATCCATTCCCTTGTCTGTGTAAATTTAAGCCGAGAGCGATGGTTTTTCTCTGAAGTCAGAGGGATTTTATGTGGTGTCCTACTGAAACATCTAATATTGTCAACTACAGTCGGCTAACCTGGTAGGGGATGACGGGAGAACAAAGTAGAGAGACAGTGGTTGATGACAGCTGTATTTCACGATTGAGCCGCTGGTTTCGGATTCTGTCATTAGTTTATTACTACGTTTATTTGACTATTCACTATTGAAGTTATGCGTTTCATTATTTCAGCTATTTTGATACTATAATTAAAATAGTTCTTCGAAGAACACTTTCACCGCATGCCTCTACGATATGTTGGACCGATTTCGGAGCACAAGTACCGTATTTTTGACGGCTTCTCTTAAAATATAGCTTACATACATCTCTTCTGGATAGCTCCTTTGGACGGCCATGTGGCCTTTTATTTTCATCCGAATTAGTCTCTTCAGTCTTTAGTAGTTTTTAACAATCGTTTGTACCGCTGCTCGACTTAAATTTGCTGTTTTTGCAGTTTCATCGTAAGATTTATTTTCCTTTCTGCGCTTAACCAGGCTTATTCTGTGTTTCTCGGGCCCAATATATTATCGGGCACTTGAGAAGACCAGTGGCAAACTACGAAATAAACAATCACATGTATGGAATAGCAACAATGATTTATCAACTGAAATTTTCGAATAACGGTACTTTACAGATACTTTTTCAATGCTTGGTTTGCTTGAGTGAACCAAATCGGATGGATGTACGACGTATGTACATTGTACGTAGACTTTTCTCATACCGCCCTTTTGTTATTTTGTTAATTTTCTTGTTAGAAAGCAAGTGAAATAATTTCATTTTTGTATATTTGTGAATAAATATAAATGCCGAAGAAAACTACATCGACAGTTTTTTTTTCAAGTATTGCATAACCTCTGGGAAAATATTCTGCTGTATGTAGACTTAGGTCATTCACTGTATGCGCCATACAAATATTCCTCAGTTCTCCGTTCCCCAACTGCCCATCAAACCCTTTGCTCTCTTTTTCGATCGCTAATACAAACGAACACACTTTTACCTCTAGGCGCTACATGACAATCGTTCGACTCTCTCTCCCGCTCTCTGCTCCCTCACACTTCCTTTTCCACATTTGTGCAAAAATTTTCATTAATTAAAATTCCAATTAATTTTCTTCGCGCTTTGTGTTTTTTGTATAGGAATATTTGTGTGTTGGACTTTCATATTGTCAGCCGGTCAATGTTGCTGTCAATTACAATAAAGTTTTTCACTGTTGCTGTTGTTGCGCTTTTACTCCTTTTTAATGCCAGTCATTGTACTGACAATACCTTGTTACATTTACCAGATTCGCAATCACTCATCTCATAGTTGGATGATGGTGCTGATGTAAATATTTATACTCGTGTGTACATATGTATGGGTGTGTGCATGCTCATACGTTCATGTGAGTGTGTATGTATGTATGTATGGAAAAAGCAAAAAATATGGGAGAGTGTTTGATGGAAATCAATTTGCTGACTGTCAATATGTGCCAGCCGATGTTAAATATTCCCATTAAAAATATTCTTTTGCAAATTTCCAACCTTCTTACTGTATCTGTGCATATCAACTTTAGGGTGGGTCGATATTGTCAAAATTAGATAATACAAATAGACAAAAATGATGAGAAATTCAAAAGTAAAATCCTTTTTTAGCTACTTGTAGACACCTCGTAACACTGCTTTACAAAAAATTGAACATCACCAGAAATTTACAAAAAACACTTCTTTGAGCCCACAAATTGACTTAAACCATTCAAATTTATCTACTCAGATGGCTCTAAAATTGGAAATTATATCAGTTTCAGTGCAGTCTACAATGATGAAGGAATTATTATAGGGCAGTTACCAGCTTATAACTCGAATTTCTCGGTAGAAATTATAGCCATCTATGAAGCCATAAAATTTAGCAGCCGCAATCGAGGTAAATTCGCAACCACCACAGACTCACTCTCATCTCTCGCCTAAAAAATAATAACATTTACTAAGACAACTTAGGAAATTTGCTTATAAAAAATAAAATAAAACTCGGATGGGTACCAAACCATGTAAAAAAAAGAGGTTGTCTGTAAAGTCGGTTTACTGACGATAGTTTAACGTGACAACGTCATAAGAAAATACTAATGTAAGGGTTGCAGTTTTCAAAACAAAATTATAATTTTATTTGTTTGATAGATATTTTGTATGGATATAGAGAAGTATGTAAATGGAATCGCAATGGAATTGATCAAGCTACATTTACACAAACGTGAAAAATTACGAAACATTTATCAAATTCATAAATGATATGTTCAATTTCGATTGTGCATCAGACGTTAATAAGTCAACAACACTTAGAGGCAACATCATCGATTTGCCTTTTTCAAGACACTACACTCGAAACACTCGCTTTCATTTCCTACTTTTCCTATCATCGTCCTATTCTCAACAGAGAAATGGTTCATTACCATGCACACAGGAAGAAGGTATATGCAAATACAAATATGTGAATTTACACATGCGCATATAATATACATACATATTTATGTATGCTCAGTCAAGTAGGAGAGAGCCAGATGTCGAACGCCAGAGCCAGTTCAAGCAAGGTAACGACACATGAGCAAGATAACGACGATTGAGCAAGATAAGACGTTATCACGTCAATAGTGGCAACGAAATAGCCGATCTAACTGCAGAGGAGGCCTTGAGTCGCGCGGCCTTATTATGCACTAGCCAGCGTCATGCAAAGCTACATCCACAAACTTTTTACACTTAAACAAAATAGTACATAGGATAAAACTACAACTTGGTAGAACAAAAATAAGCCCGCCGAAATTAACTAGGACTATGAATAAGTTCGTGCGGTTTTACAACAGATGACGTAACTTGATTATTATTCCATCGATCCACATTTCCAAACATTCATTGGAGAGCTACTGTCGTAAGGCACAAACGTCAGTATAAGTTTTTTATTTGAAGCGTAAACAACAATATTTTTACCACACTTGAAAATGTCGAATTTCGTGCCAAATAATGTGTTTTTGCGGGGAATTCTTCTTCATTATTTTAATATGAAGAAAAAAGCAGCCGAAAGTCATCGTATCTTGGTGGAAGTTTATGGTGAGCATGCTCTAGCTGAGCGAACGTGCCAGAAGTGGTTTGCACGCTTTAAAAGTGGTGATTTTGGCTTGGAAGACGAAGAACGCGAGGGTGCGCCGCCAAAGTTCATGGATACCGAATTGGAGGAATTGCTCGATCAAGATCCGGCTCAAACGCAAGAAGAGGTTGCAAAAACTTTGGGAGTTGATCAATCAACCATTTCCAAACGTTTAAAAGCCATGGGAATGATCCGAAAGGTAGGCCATTGGGTGCCGTATGAATTGAAGCCAAGAGACGTTGAACGCCGTTTTATGGCATGCGAACAACTGCTTCAACGGCACAAAAGAAAGGGTTTTTTGCATCGAATTGTGACTGACAACGTATGGATACCCTGGCCATGCTTCAACATCGACGTCGGCGCAGAATATTCATGGCCTGAAGGTTATGCTGTGTATCTGGTGGGACCAGCTGGGTGTTGTGTATTATGAGCTACTGAAACCGAATGAAACGATTACGGGGGATGTCTACCGACGACAATTGATGCGTTTGAGCCGAGCACTGCGAGAAAAACGGCCGCAATACGCCGATAGACACGACAAAGTTATTTTGCAACATGACAATGCTCGGCCACATGTTGCACAAGTGGTCAAAACATACTTAGAAACGCTCAAATGGGATGTCCTACCCCACCCGCCGTATAGTCCAGACCTTGCGCCATCCGATTACTATCTCTTCCGATCGATGCAACATGGCCTGGCTGACCAGCACTTCCGTAATTACGATGAAGTCAAAAAATGGATCGATTCGTGGATTGCGGCAAAACCGACCGAATTTTTCACAAAGGGAATCCGTGAATTGCCAGAAAGATGGGAAAAAGTAGTAGTAAGCGATGGACAATACTTTGAATATTAAATTTGTAACCATTTTACGTCACTAAAGTTTCAAATTTCGAAAAAAAACCGCACGAACTTATTCATAGTCCTATGAAAAAAATCTCCAAAATCGACCACAACTCTGAACTAAGAAGAAAGGGACTAGTCAAACTTGTAAGAATAAGATTAGGATACACTTTGACAATCCAACATATAATAGCTGAAAACGCTATCAATATATAATACGAGGCGTGTTTTTAAAGTAAGTAGCGTTTTTAAGTTACGCCGCCGCAGAGCTGCGGTAGCCGTTTAGCGCATGCGCGTCGTTTAGCTACATCTGTTGGGAAGCCACAGACGCCATTACGGAACCATCCGATCGAGCATACATCTGTTTGCGTGGTTTTAAAATGCCTCCACCTATTACGAATCCCGCTGACTGTGAAGTGCGTGCTATAATACGATTTCTCTGCGCTCAAGGCTTCAAATCAGTTGACATTCATGACCAAATCAGTGAAGTGTATGGGGAAAACATTATGAGTGATGTAATGGTGCCTAAATGGGTTGGGACCTTTAAAGAAGGCCGCATAAACATTCACGATGAGGAACGAAGTGGAAGACCTGCAGTCATTACCGATGAACTGATTCAAAAAGTGAACTGTAAAGAGAAAGAGAACAGACGATTCACGATTTTGTCCTTAGTTGAAAAGTTTCCTGCTGCCTCAAGAAGTGTTCTTTAAAAAATTGTGTCCGAACGTTTAAATTAAATTGACTGATTAGCACAAAATCAAAAGATTGGTCAGTGCATTGAGTTTTCTCGAACAACACAAAAACGAGGGAGTGGATTTTCTAAGCCATATTGTCACAGGCATTGAAACATGGCTAGCGAGCGACTACCATTTGTTTATGCACTTGAATAAGCATCAGGCGGGGCAGCGAAAACGACTGTGAAGCAGTGGTTGTCTAATTGACGATGGCATACAAAAGCTGGTCCGATGGGAATTATGTAGAAAAGTAGAGTAAAGTATGGCCTTTCAAGTGAATAAATTATTTTTGGAAATTTTTATGTCACAACGGTACTTACTTTAAAACACTTACAGATCCCTAATCAATATAGAACCCTTTTTAGAAAAATGAATATGAAGCAATATGAAGCAAATGAACTTCTTTACAAATCCAAGCCTAGATAACCTTAAATTTTTTTTAAACTACTTAAAATAATGTAATATATATAGACAAAATCGAAACAAAAATTATTACTACAACCTATTCCAATTTTTGTTAGTCAGCTCAAAACAGTTTCCATTTTATAGTTAGCTTTATTTTTTTTGTTTAGAAAGGTTCTCTAAGTTGCATTTATACTATTTTTTGCCATGCAATTCCTGTTCTCAAGCGTCTATGTGATTTTCTTCATGCGTCTGACTAAGCGTTAATTTAGAGGCCTTCTACTAATATGAGAAACTAATCGACCAGCCTTAATATACATATTTACTTTCGTAGATATCTATATTAGATGTATTATATACATACGTTCCTTCTTGTGTGTGGGTGCGTAGATAAGTTTGAATGTGTCTTGTCCATCAAATTAAATTTTATTACCTTCCTTCTGGCATTTTGCCCAGGTTTCTTTCCATACCGAAAATATTGAATTATTGAATTTTGTATGCCTTCTTATTCGTCTGGCAAATATTTGATGCTAAAGGAATTTAAACCAGTTACTTTACGAATCTCTGGTGCAGATTATTTCTAGTTCAGGTTTTAACTTCAGTTCAGTTATAAGCCTGCAAAATAATACTTGGAAATTTATCGAATAGTCTGATAAAGGTAGCTGTAAAACACAAACTAATTGACACAGCACATTCAAATTTTGACAGGAGTCAACTGGCAGATGCCTGTTGACAGGATCAGTATTTATTTTTCAGTGAAGAGGTCAGAAATACAAAAAGTCACGGACTTATTGACCCGCCCTCGTATTTGAGTTGATATAACCGGCTTGAGTTGAAAGCGACCTGAATAATAATATCGTAAAATAAAAATGCCATGAAAAAGCCGCTTTTAAAAAATTATCTGTCGTTCGAAGTTGGCTTAAAACTGTAAATACTTATTATATGTATATGTGAATTAAATTGGGGAATAAGTTCTCGACCGATTTGTAGATGAAGTTCCGCAAAAAATCGCCTGCTCTGGTGTCAAAGAAGTTGTTGAGCCAGTTTCTAAATACCTCTTTGTTATTGAAGGTAGCGGGGTTTGATAGGGAGTGGAAAAGATGGTAATCGGTCGGCGCAAGGCCCAAAGAATACGGCGGATGCTGAAGGTCCTCATATTCGAGCTCTTAGAGTGCAGTTTGACGACTTGAGCAACGTGGGGCCTGGCGTTGTCGCGAAAGGGTGTGGTTTGACTTTGTCGTTCAGGTCTTTTCAGTCGAATTGCCTCATTCACATGGTGTAGCTGGGCAATGTAGAGCCCTCCTAGTGCACCAAACATATATCATGATCTTCTTTATATGAAGATCCGGCTTGCCTCTCGGCTTTGGCGTATCTCCTGGAGTCGTCCACTCCTTTCTTTGCTTCATATTGATGTATAGGCATCATTTCTCATCTCCTATGACGATTCGGTACAAAAAGGACTGTTTATGACCGCATGTTGCTCGACGGCGGGCGAGATGATAAGAAGCAATTTGAAAGCGACTTTATTTGTTTTTTCGTAGAGATTGTGAGACACGCAGACTGCCAATTTTTTGGTAAACTCCATTGAATGAAGGTGGTTTAGAATTGATTCATGATCGCAGTTCATTTTTTCCGCCAATTTACGACTGGTTTGGCGACAGTTCTCCTTCAAAAGGGATTTGAGACGTTCTTCATCGAATTCAGAAGGCCTTTCGCTGCGGGACGTGTCATCGACGTCAAAGTCACCATTTGTGAACTTTGCAAACCATTTCCGTGCTGTAGACTCGCCTATGACACCTTCTCCATACACGTCGCAAATGTCCCGGGCCGGTTCGGCTGCTTTTTGACCTCGATGAAAAGCAAAGAAGGGCGAAAACGTGGATTTTTGCCTCCTGTGTATTTCATGTTTAAGCCTCAAAACTAATAAAAAAACTCAAAAAGACAAATAACATAGTTTTGGAGAGCAGAAAGAGTTCTATCGAACAGCAAACAAGTCGTGTTAAAATAAAAGAAAATATAAAATGTAAAAAAATTAACTATTGTGTCTGGCCCGCTGGAAGTATTTCTAAACGTCAAACTGCTGGATGCCCAAATAAAACCAAAGAAAATCCATAAAAGCTTATAGCTGTAGAATATCTGACTGGTTTATTCCTTGCGATTTGATGGTTTCTATGGCAAAGAGAACTGCTTTTTTTTGTTCTTTTACTTATTTGTTTACAATCTGGTTAAAATTTTGACGTTCAAACCACAGAATTGCAAAAAAAAAAAAAAAAATTCTTAGAAAAAACATTGTTTTTGTACCACTGCTTTCAACTTTTATGGATTCGTCTTGAATAAAACGAAACATCCAACTGCTACTGCAGCTACTGCAAGTAAATGTTAAATACAGTAAATCCAAAAAACTCGTTTAAAGTTTTTTCAAATTTCCCGAACTTGACAAATTTGGTTAATAGTCAAATATCTCCTTAAGCTTTCCTCTAATCGAAGAAAATAAAACAAAATTCGATATTTTAAAGATATAGTGGACGATTTTCTGTGTTTTTTTGCAAGTCGCACGCAAAAGAATACAGCAACAGTTCACTCAAACAGCTGAGTTTTGTTTGCATTTGAACTGCTGGCTACTAAAGCTGCCCATATTTCTACGAAAAAATGTTTTTGGTTTGCTGTTTGATTATTTAGAAGTTCTTATATCGTTTTTTACAGGTTATATATAATATATTATTTTTTAATAATCAAATATAATAATTTCCTACACGAAAATTATGCCATACAAAACTTAATTGTTGTCTCTTTTGTTTGTACAGTTAAGCCTCTGGTTGCGCTTTCTAAAAATTGTGTACATATATACACAGGATCTTTTTGACCACTTTTGATAATTAATTTGTTTCATATTTAATTTAAATATTTTTTTTTTTCATGAAAATATAGTTCATTCTCCTATACCACATAAACCCTAGGTGCAAACTTTGTGCAAAAATTCAAGAAACTTTCGTAAACATTTTTAATAAGAATTTTTCAAATAAGTAAAATCGAGTATACAGATTTAAAAATGTCGAGATTTTTTGTCACAGGACGGTGAACAGATTTGTAGCGTGTTTCCCTGGGGGTATCACGATCAATTCCCACTGCAATAATTCAGATAATTTTTTCAGGTGTTGACAGATATAAAACTTCTGTTTTGGTAATACGAAGAAACGAAGAAGAAACACAAACAAATCCTTACATTCTTCTGCAAGAATTGTTGTAGAAAATGAAATCTTATTTAAAATATTTAAAACAAGATTCAGGCGATTACTTCATTTCCAACAAAATGCAGACTTGGACTAAATCATTAGAACAATTATAGGTGGCTATTTCTACACAACATTTGCTGTTTGGAAAATGACGGAAGTAGCTTTTATACTTTGCGCTCAATAAACAAAACACAGTAAAATAATAATGAAAATTAGTTTTCAAAATATTCTCCCTGTGAGTAAATTCTGTTCTGCATTCGTTTCAATCAATTTTCGAAGCACTTTAACCACTCAGATAGTGCTTGAAGATTCTTCAGGTGTTGAAAAACGTTGATCTCGCATTTTAATTTTTTATATTCGGGAGCAAAAGGAAATCCTGTAGGTGTTGAAATCTTTTAGGTGCCCAATCCCTTGTGTAGGTTGATACGTGAGAGTTTGCATCGCCCTGGTGAACGATGTTTCATCTTTAGCGGTTAATTTTTTCCTGTTTGGTTTCCGGCTCATGTGCATAGATGTTCAAGTCGACTGTTACATTTTCTTTTGCAGATGAGGAGGTTTAAACTACCCAATGCTTCATTAAAGCGGCCGTTGCAGCAGTGATACTCCGGATACTACAAAACTTCCCCTTGTGTGGAACCTTTTTCACATTATTTCAGAATGGCTTTCCATCTTCTTCATTACAAGGTCCAGTGCTTTTGTGTCTTCGTCCAGAGAGTTTTTTCTGCGAAACTCCTGTTTATTTCCCACGCTAATTCACTGCTTAGCGTCTTGTCGATTACATTTTCAGTGGGTATGGGATCGATTGCATTTTTCAGCGTCTCACGTTCTTATTTCTAACGCATGCATTGGAAAAAAGTGGATTCAGCGTCATCTTCGGCTGCATTACCGTATGTGCATGTAGGGCGTTCACCTGTTACCGTGTCATTGACTTGATTTGAATCAACGCGAGTGAATTTCTTTAACATTTCTTTACAGCAATCGGCATGAGTCATTTTTTGGATAATTGTGAAATTATGCGGTATCCAACGAAAACCAGTCTTCTTCAAGACCAAATGTTCATGCAATATTGAATGTATGCTAGTCCCGTCAATGCTCAAGGATGCTTTCAACTCGCGATAGGTCATATGACATTCTTGCGTTATAAATTGACGCACAGCATCGATGGTTTCTGGCACAACAACCGTTTTTGAACGGCCTTCATGAAATTCAACCCGTTGTACCAGCGTTTCATAGCAACTAAGTGTAGTGTTACAGCGCCAAAGGTCTAAGTAAGTTGAACAATGCACTTCTGTCCCGATAATCTATGTCGAAAATCGTAATAAATCGTGGTACGAAAATGTTCGAAAAAACGGCGGCTGAAGCGCATCGAGAGCTACGAAAAGTTTATGGAGATGCTGCTTTAAGTAAAACAACGAGCAGAGATTGGTTCCGTCGCTTCAAAGACGGTGATTTTAATGTTACCGACCGTCCGCATGAAGGAAGGCCAAAAACATTCGAAGACGCTGAATTGGAGGAATTGCTCAATGAGGATCCGTGTCAAATGCAAGAAGAGCTTGCTTCAGTATTAGGAGTTACCCGCCAATCAATTTCGAGCGGTTGAATTCTTTGGGAATGATTCAGAAACTGGGGACTTAGGTTCCTCATGAGTTAAACCCAAGGGATGTTGAACGTCAATTTTTCGCCTGTGAACAACTGTTTCTGTGGCAAAAAAAGGAAGGGGTTTCTTCATCGCATCGTAACGGTTGATGCAATATGGATTCATTACAGCAATCCAAAGAAAAGAAAGTCATGGGGACTGCCCGGTCATGCTTCTAAGTCATCGCCTCGGCCATATATTCAAGCTGCGAAGGTTATATTTGGTGGGACCAAGTTGGTGTTATTTATTATGAACTGTTAAAACCAAGGGAAACCATCACTAGGGATTGGTATTCACTTCAATTGATGCGATTGAGTCGAGCTCTGCGCGAGAAGCGGCCGCCATACGCGGAGAGGCATGAAAAAGTGATTCTACAGCATGACAACGCTCGGCCTCACGTTGCCAAGCCCGTTAAAACCTACCTGGAAAAACTGAAATGGGAAATCCTACCCCACCCGCCAGCTCCGATCAATGGCACATAGTCTAGCTGACCAGCAGTTCCCTGTTCCATTCATATGAATCAATAAATGGCTTCATCCGTGGATAACCTCAAAAGATGAACAATTTTACCGCGACGGTATACGAGATCTACAAGAAAGATGGGGAAAAATTGTAGCCAGCGATGGGCCATACTTTCAATGATTCACTGGTAACCATTTTTTCAGAATAAAGTTGTATTTTCATCAACAAAACCGCGAAAACCTAGTTACACGCCTGTATAATAAAATATTACATCACAAGTTGGAAAACGTGATATTATATAATATAATTTTATTTGATTGCTTGCATATCACTGACCCCGTTTAGTTGCTAAGTGAAATGTAAAAAAATCAGGGCACACTTAAAATTTGCACCAATTTTGGTCGAAAAAAATAACCCCCACAAACTGTGTTGTTGTAAAAGGGATTTAAATCATGCAGGCCAATCAATGAATTTGCCATAAAAAGAAAAAAAAGAAAATAGAAAAGGACACGAAAATGAGATAATACGAAATCAGAAAGCTTATAGCTGGCCAACTGTTCGCACATAAAATTTGTTTCAAGAACATGAAAATTGGGTTCATATAAGTGAGTAGATATTCGAATAGTAGCAGCCACAAGATAAAGTTTCTCTTTCGTAGAGTAGACAAGGCGCAAAACTTCTGGGAGGCCGGAAAAGCTTAAATACCGGAAGCAATTAATTCCACATGAATTAATATATGGAAAGGTGAGCAAGTGAACGAGCGGCAATGGCGGTTAGTCAAGCGTAAGTGTAGGCCAGAAAGTCAAAATTTCAAAGGCGAATAGCTGGGGCAACAAGAAAAACAAAAACACAACAAAACCAATGCACAAGGCAGCATAGCCCATTCTACCGTTGACGTAGCTGGAGTACTGTTACTGGTATGTCTTGTTGTTGCTGTTATCATGAATGGCAATTGGCTTGTTGTTGCTCCTGTGGCGCATGCCACACAAATCAAAATCACGCAGTCCACCGCCAGCATTGGCCACCAATAGGCAAATATCGCTCATACCACAACTGCTGAGGACTATTTTGTTGCAGGACTATTTTATTATTACACACAAACATGCCACCAACACCCCTGCTGTAGTGGTGGTGACTGTAGGGTGACGGTGTCGTGGCTATGTAGATGAGTGACTTCAAGAAATTGTGGCAATTAAATTTAGGGTCTAACTGCTTGAATGGATTTGCGAGTCACACACGCAACCGGGCAACTTCTCTTCAAGTGGAAGTCATGCGAACGAAATGCGCTCAACTGGCGTAGATACTTCCTACCTAATTCGCCCTCCTACAGCAGGTACCATATCCTAATTTGCTTGTTGTAGATTCATACGTACTTACACATGTAAAACCGATTTATGCGCGCGTCAAATGATTTTCATTTAAGTTCCCCTTCAAGTCACTCATCAAAGCGCCATAAAGTTGTTGAAAAGTATTTTGAAAAGTTTTCAAAAAGTATGTAATTACTTAGAAACTTTGCGCGCCACAAAATTGTTTGCCACCAAACCTCAGCTAAACTTCACTTGTAGTGTAAAAATTTAGAGACTCAGGATTATGAGCGCTTGGTTATGAGAAATTTATAGGACACGAAAGAATGTTTAAGTATATGTGGATGTATAAGCTGCTTACCAAAAATTTAGCTATGCATTTTCTTCAATTGAGTCATACAAATTGATATATGTATATAATATTTCTACGAAAACAAAGGGTTCTGAGTAAGTTGAGCTTTGTTTCAAATACCTTTCAAAATTTCAATTGTGAATATGTCGGAAGTGTTTTTTAATTTTAATGAAAATCTATGTGAAATTTAAAGATTATATCCTCCTTGTTCATTTACTGTAAAATAAATGGCACTTTTTTTCCAATTAGCGCGGAATTGGTCTTCTAAATATCACGTGAAAGGCTGAAGCTCACCATAAACCAACTGATTGGACCTTATCAGTGTGTCTTTAGACCTGGAAATTCAAAAATCGGCCAAATTTTCAGAGTACGCCAAATCGTGTGAAAAGATCCATGAAAGGAGAATCGACGCACACCATCTTCTCGTCGTTTTTAAAACTGCATTCGACAGCACGAAAAGGAGTTGCCTATATGGCACAATGTCTGAATTTGGTATCCCCATAAAATTAATGCAAAATGACGTTGTTCAATGCCAGAAGCGCCGTCAGAATTGGGAAGGAGCTCTCCGAGCCGTTTGATACCAAGCGAAGTTTTAGACAGAGTGACTCGCTGTCGCCTGAAGCTCGAAAAGATCATGCGAGCTCCGGAACCTAATCGATCAGGTGCAATTTTTTACAAGAAGGTACAATTGGCCTACAGCTGGCGTAGGCTGATAATATTAACATCATTGGCCTCACGAAGCGCGCTGTCTGTTCTGCCTATTTCAAATCAGACAAAGAAGCAAATAGAAAGGGTCTGAGGGCGAACGAGGACAAAACGAGGTATCCCTTGGCATAAAACAAAGTCTACTGGGTATCTTATCATATCTGTCCTATCATGGACGATGGCAATATCCGATGAGGCGTCCCTTGGAGTGTTTGAGAGAAAGATTCTGCGGAAGATTTGTGGACCTTTTCCCATTGGCAACGGCGAGTAGCGTAGGCGATGGAATAATGAGCTGTATGAGATTTAAAATAAAGATCCAGTGGCTCCGTTGACTGGAAAGATCAGGAGGAAAGGGCTTGGCATCACTTGTTGTGTCCAACTGGCACCAGTTAGCTGGAAAAATATACGACTGACGCGGTTTGTTAAACTCGACCCAAATCGGTTAAGCGAGTATCGCGCCAATCAAGAAGAAGACTCTCACTTTTTAGAGGCATTTTTAAGACGTCCCCGCTTACGAATACGCCTGTGTTAAGCTAAATTATTTAAAGGGAGTACTAAAAAATACCAAATTATGATTACCTCAATGAAATAGCACAGCGTACGGAAGGGGAAGAGGGATAATGCACTCGTCCATCCATACACATAGCGCATTGCCTTCCCCTTATATTTGGTTATCCTCGTTACTCGCTGACAGCTCAGCAATGGTTTGCTGCGTAGTATAGCGTGTCAGGCATTTTTCGAGAAAAAAAACAAAAAATACAAAAGAATTAGTGTCGCGTGTTAGCATTTACCACAAAAAAATTTGTTAACGGTTAAAAAATGTGTATTTGTAGTGGTTAATTACTTAAGGACAGGTAATTTTTAGCGCCGCTGAAGTGTAAATAAATTTTTAAAAATGTTTACCAACTTCATTATTTTGTAGAATCAAAGTTCAGAGGTCGACAGGTGGAAATGAGTTGAACAGTGACCAAATTTATTTAAAAACTGAATAAATTGGGGCATAATTTTTTTGTTGCTTCAACTTTCTCTTTGGAATTGGGTGATATTTGGAAAAACGGATCTTCTCTCAACAAGAAAAAAGCAAACTCTGCAAGTCTCTCGTTATGGTACGAGTAATGATGAAAGATGGTCGAAAAAAGATGAAAAATCGCTAGAAGCCGCGTTTGTAAAATGCATAAAAATATATTTCAATGGCTGCGTTGGATTAGTCATATCACGGGTATGGATGTTGAAGCTAAGTTGAAAAGAACCCACGATTCAGCACCCACAGGATTCAGACGTATCTGCCTGCACTTGGCGTGAGCATCTAGCGTGACCTCGTAAAGGAAAGGCGCGCTTGTATTGTAATGAATCAAACTGACTAAGCGTTGATTAACCACATGAAAAGGAATATATTTCTGTATTTTTTATCAATGCACACTAGCGCACCAGCTCGCTTCAATGAATTCAAACTTCAACTGTTTTTCTGTACTTCCTCTTACTCAGTAATATTCTACGTTTTTGTTGTTTTGCTGGGTGCAGTATGCTTCCAAATGCCTTCGCACTTACAGCGACCGGCGTCTACAGGGTCGAGTGGTGTGACCTCTAAAACAATATCTCCTTCCCGGAACTACTTTCTGCATTAATTCAGGAGGGCCCAGAACGGTATCCATAAAAGACCAATTCTATTCACCCACGACTGTGGCCCCCGTACTCGTAGCCAGCTTTCATGCTGTAGGCTCGTTGCCATGGTCCTTAAGCCTTATCATAACTTAGTTCAGCTTTCTTCTAGCGTTTTCCGTGTCTCGGGCTGGTATGACTGCCGCTATATCGTCCGCATATCCCATTAGATGCTGCTTTTGCTTTCTGGCCATCTGGTGTGTCGTACAGCAGTTCCCGCTCACTCAAGTAGCTCTGGAGAATCCTTAGTAGGTATGCAGGTATACGAAACCTTTCTTGTAGTGTCTTTTCTAATATCTATTCATCGTAGGCTGTTAAAAGTGTTTTGTACGTCGAGTGTTGCCTGGCCGGCGATGCGGTTCGGGTAGTGGCGTCTGAGGAACGTTTCGCTCCTTAGAGCTTTTGTGGAGTTTTTTTATATTTAGTAAAAACATTACACAAAAAAAATAGATGATTAATTTTGCGCCACTTTGAACTAAAACTCGAAACCGAAGTTGATCGTTCGCAGGTAATATTTTTCTTGATATGCGAACCTGTTCTTTTGAGCTCTCGCGTAGGAGTATTTATATGAGCAAATTTTTCTTCGAAAGCCGTTCTAAGGACCAGCTTTAAGTATTACCTTGATGAGTTTTCTATAATGGAGCAAAGAGAGGATGGATGATGCAAGCCATGCTTTTAATAAAATAAAGAAAGAGTTATGTGTTTTAGCGTTTGCCACAATTGAAGAAGCTTCAAAACTATAAAGGGTGGCCCATACAGTGGCTACTTTTTAAAAACAAAAAAAAGTTAACAAAAATAAATTTTTTTGGTATATTTTTGGTTTATTCGGAGGATTTAGCATTCTCAAAACTACTCTCACTGAATGAATTGCCACTACTATGTTCAAACTCTCTTTGCCCAGTAACTTGTTTAGCAACGAAGCCAGGCTCTGAAAATTTATTTGGTCTAAAAGCAAATTTACGCGATGACTTTTCGCACTGGTGACAAAAAGTGTAGAGAAGTCAACGGGGTAGGCAAGCACGCACGATCAGCGAAATCGAGGGGTTTTTGGACATTTCGCTTTCATCGCATTGGCATTTTCGTATTTTTGTGCAAGTGCATTTCGGGCTTGCGCTCAACGAACGAACGACCAAAGAAAATTATCCATTTAAACGCCAAAAACATGCAAGAAAAGTCGAAAATCAAAAGTCATCGTGTAAATGCACGAAGATTTTCGAAGACTTCTTTAAACGAAAATTGCCAAGAAACTCAGGAGGAAAAGTCATCGTTATTTCACTCAATGATGACTGGATGGCGTCGAGTGGCTGTTGGTGGACTAAGCTTATTATGCTTAGAATCTCAGAGTGTTTAATTATGCGAATTAACTTGAAAGTAATTCATTTTTCATATTGTTAAATTGCTTTAATCCGGCAATCCCGATCCCTATCTTGAAAAAAATCATCAAACTCGGATCTTTGGTATTGCGACGAAATATCAAAAAAAAAAAAAAATGTGTTAATACTCTATATCCTTGCTTAACGACCAGAAATTTAAGAAGCCACGCGTTACTACATACAATAAACTCTTGAATTTAATCGTTTTCTATAACTAAGCCAGCCCAATCAGTTATAGTGACTGAAACGTTTGTGGAGTGTCAATTAAGCAAGCGAATATATGCATGTACATATAAATATTCCCCAGGGTATCAGGTATCAGTATCAAACTAGACTACGAAAACTTGACTACGAGAATGCCCGAAGACCAACTGCATTGAAACTTAAGTTTATTGCTGATTAAAATATTTCTTCAGCAAAACTTCAGCAATTACATATTCCGTAATACAAATAAAACCACACCACATTTCCACATCGCGTGCCAAGCTGACACGACTGTCAGTCAATATGGAATGCGGTGAACCGTCAATTAAGGTTCACCGAGCACTCAAATTTGCAGCGCGTGTTTTCTAATAATCAGCCTGTGCCTACATTTAGGCGTAACAAATAACACAAAATTAACCTGCCTAGGTACGGTAAGAATTTTTATGATAAATTAGCGATGAAATTTTTGACAGGAAGATAATTGACTGCACGAGCGAGTAGGGGGAGCAGTGAAAAAGGGTGAACTTTGATTTAAGTAGATGGCTAAAGTTTAAATTAAAATAGAGCACTGAAGTAAATTAGTAATACTTTCATTTGCATTACTTTTCTTATTAAATGTGCTATTTGAAATTTCGAAATAAGCAGACGAAGAATGGGGGGATATATTACTTATACATATATCAGAGGTTGAGGTACGAGGGCGTATGAGATATTCCAAATGTATTTGTTAAATTACAAGAAGCATATTTTTTGGCGCCTTCGCCGGCTAAAGTACTAAACACTTGTCGCTTTTAGTGTTCATTTTCTTATTCAGCGTAAGCTGCTTGTGTAGTTGTGCGGCTATATAAAGTGCACCCATTAAATCATTGCATACCTGTGGGCGCCATGCGGTAAAAAGGTGTAAGTAGTAAAGCGAAGTGTTGACACTTTTCTAAAATAGTCATCAGCTAGCTGAAGTTTTTTTCTGCTGGTTGAAGTTAACTGCAAATTTTATTCTTTTCCCCTCATTACCTTAATCCGTTAGCTTATGGTATAAATTATTCGCTATAAGTTCCCCTCAAATCCACACATAGTTTTCATAGATTCTGGTAAAGCATTTTTAAAATTTTAACCATTTGTGAAAGACTTCTGCAAATGATGACCTCTTCTCAGGCTGTTCATTTCCGTTGATTCAGCTTGCCTTAACAACCATTTGGTATTTGTCTTTCTTTCATTCTTTCTGCGGTCCCGCAAAGATCGTCCACCTTGCCTTCATTCTGCTTTCGCTTTTCTTTTTCCAACGCAAGCATTTTTCGAATTTTTCCCGTTCCTACTATCGTTCTTTTCCTCCCCTTTGCTCCGACTTTTTTGTTTGCTTTGCGGCCATGCTGAAAAAATCGAGCTCATTAGATCTAATCTGTGGCTGAAGGTTGTAGCGAAAAAGGGTGTGCACCAATGATGGTCGTTAGTGTTGGTGGTGTCGTGGTTTCCTAGCTGGCAACCGCGTTAGCTGCTGCTGATTGTTGGGGGTTAAGTTAATAACGTTGCCGCTTTGGTTGTTACCCCAGCGGCCACGTACAAGGCGTCGTTGGTGGTTTTGCCTTTGTGGCTACAACTACGCTATTGCGCAACTGTTTGTCTGGAAGAAATCTGCTCCTTATTTTCCCCCCACTATCCTTTGTATATAGGCGCGTGTGTGTGTGTGCATGTGCAGTAAGAAAACAGAACGTAACACGAAGCTATGTTAGCGGAAAAATGCTCACAGCTTATCAAAGGAGAGCAATCTTTATAAGAAGAAATTCAAGAAGGACCTCGGCTATATAATCGTCTATACTCCCATTCAAACTCCATTCAATGGCCGCAACGTAATACATAGCTAGTTTGGACGATAGACAGACTGAAGGCAACTAAGAAAAAATGTGGAAAAATAAATATGAGAAGGAAAAAATCATTGCTAGGAATATCTGGCGTTCCCCTTTTTTGTTCCTTTTAAGCGTTGTCGTTATGCCTGCATGTACGCCTGAGTACATGGCTGCATGTGAAACGTTTATTGTTCTAGTGTAGGGTGTGCGTGTGTATGTTTGGCTTCCATTTGGAATTAACTTGAAATGGCTCTGAGGTAATTATAAATGTCCTTTTACGCTTCACTTAATTTTTGTCTATCATATAATGAGTGGCAGTCCGGACAGTTGGACATAATTGTTCAATTATTCCATTATATGGATATGGTGGCACCCTACACTGCCTATACATACATTTATAACAGATATTCATACATTTTTATTTGATTTTTTCTTATATTCTTTCATGGGGTTTGCTTGACTCCCTAAAAATCATACATAGATGCTTTGAAGAAAAGTTATAAGGATCTGATACATACCATTTAAAAATGCCACTTTTGAAATTTCTGAGGTGTTTACATACGTCTGTCCTTGTATATTTGAATAAATATCTGCTTCTACTGAAAGTTTTATCATTTAAAATATTTCAAACTTGGAAAAATAAAGAAAAAAGCGAAATAGCGCCGCCTTCTAAAGATAGCACAGGAATATAAAAAGCATAACATTCGGCGTAACTTTCTCTTGACTTAAAATTTTCAATTAGGTTAGAATGCAAATAAAAAAATAGGATTTGCTATGAGCAGCTCGTAAGTAAAGAGCTTCAACTGCAAATCGCAATAAGTGGAGGTTAATATATTTCGCCAAAATACAATAGTTGACATTAATAATGGAAGTCGACGCTTCTAAGAATTTTGTCTGCATAAGTTTTTGGGATCAGCATCAGTTTTTTGGGAAGCAATTTTGTTTGTGGAATACTTGTAAGCTGGTAGAACAGATAAACCAGAATATTATTGCACTTTTGTCTTCACTGACGGTTCCGAGATAGAATCATGAGTTGGAGCAGGGGTTTTCTGTAAATCAGCCAAATTTTCTATCTCCTTTTAATTGCCGAATACTGCTAGTGTTTTTCAAACAAAAGTCTTTGCGATCCTGCAGGCATGCAAAATGCTTAGGGCATGCGGGAGCGATGGAGATATTAACATTTTCTCCGACAGTCAAGCCGCGATCAAGGCTCTGACGACACCATGGTGCAGAACGAAATTAGTAAACTCCTGTAAGGACGAGATCAAATCTCTTGGCTGTGCAGGTAACATTTCTTTGATCTGGATTCCAGGACGTAGGATCATAGAGGGAAATGAAATTGCTGATGAGCTTGCCAATAAGGGGACTGAATTGGCCTCAGAGACCTCCTATCCGGTCATCGGCATTCCCTTGACAGTTGTTAAAGGGGAACTGCACAAATTATTTCTCAGGAAAACGCAAAAAAGATGGAGCTCCATTTCTTCATGAGCTATTTCGAAAATCCTTTGGCCCCAATACGATATACGAAGGACTCAGAAAGTCTTTTGCGCTCTTCGCCATTTAGTTTCCAAACTCGTAGCTGTGTTTACCGGTCTCTGGACGATCGCCACACACGCGGAAAAACTAGGGTTACCATTTAACTCCCATTCCAGAAGCTGTAGGGATCTTCCAGAGAAGGAGACTGTTGAGCACTTTCTCTGTAAATGTTCGGTTTGGCAGCTAGACAATTAAGATCTTTTCTTTTAATCCCATCAATCTTGTCCATTATATCAACAACTGTGGCTGGCTGTAGATATCTGTCTGTTGGAGGTCTCATAATGGTATCAAAACGGCGCTTTAGTGCTACTTGAGGAGAGCCAGACTGGCACTTCAACACCTACCTACCCTTTTGATATTTGTCAAAAAAATTTAATTAACCCAAGTTCTGAGATCACTGTAATAGAACTCAAGAACATGTCGTACCAAATATCTAAGTGAATTTTTTGTACACCTCTGCCAAAATGTCTTGAGTACATACGTCTGTATTATGGTTTTTTCTGAATTTACACTGAGCTTTAATGCAGTCGCCTTAACCGAATAGTTTGGTGCATGACTGGCAGTCGGCGGTTTCCAAGCTCTAAAAACCGGGCTTGAAACCCAAAAAACTCCAAATGTTTTTCTACTCTGAAAAATATTCTCATAAAAAAACTATCTGTTATTCGTTGTTGGCTTAAAACTGTAGGTCCCACCGTTTGCGGAAAAACATCAAGACGGACAACACAATTAGAAGGAGTAGTTCGGCCAATACCCAATAAAGAGTGTGAGCACCAATTATTTGTTATAGTATAACACTGAAGATTGTGCCGTATGGATAAGTAGCTACCTATTTGTATATCCCCTTTCTTAATAAGAGTTTTTTAGTCTAAATATTTTATCTGATCGCCATAACACAAGGGCTGAAAAGTCCCGGGATAAACAAAGAAAACGCGTTTTTTTATTTTTGTCTAAAATTATTTAGCTTTATTCATTAAAATAATTTTCATCAAGTACAACGCAATCATTCCCATATTTCAATACTATTTTTGTGGAACGAATTATTTTTTCAACGATAACCTCTTCATTTGAGCGAAATTTCTTACCGGCGAGCATTTTTTTAGGTCTGCGAACAGCCAGTAGTCACGGGGAGCCAAATCTGGTGAATGCGGTGGATGTTGGAGCAATTCGAAGTTCAATTTGATGTTGGCCAAATAACATGAAGAATGACCAAAACGTTTTAGTTTTTGTCAACAGTGAGCAAACGTGGTACCCATTCCGAACATAGCTTTCTCATAATCAAATGCTCATGCATCTTTACAATGTCCGCTAACTCACGCAACTTCACTTTTCGATAATTCAAAGCAATTTTGTGGAATTCTTTGATGTTTTATGGTGCAACCGCCTCATTTGGACGTCCACTGCTTTGTGCATCATCGGCCTCTCTACGACTACGTTTGAAGTCAGAAAACCATCGTTTTATTGTTGTTTCTGATGGAGCGGAGTCCCCATAACTCTTTTCAAGCCATTGCTTCGCTTGCACGGTACTTTTTCCCCATCGAGAAGCAGCGTAAAATTAAAACTCGAAATTCTTTTTGATCCATTGTTTTAAAAATGGGAAAAGTAGCGTCACTCTTAGCACAATAACTCACGAAGTAATGAATAGAATATCATGGAATTTTAACAGCTGTCTTTCTAAAATTAGTGCTAACTGAAAAAGAGGTGAATGCTGCTAGTACTAAGGGTGTGTTAGGTCCGGGACCTTTCAGCCATTAAAATGGAAACTAACAAATAGGCTAAAACAGATCTTGAAAAGGCAACACTTTTGGTCGTTACCTAACCAGAGTGTTTTGCCCCCACCAAATCGAACCCTCTCCAAGCACTGCTCAAATAGTAAAAGACACCCTATAAGACACACACGAGATGGGCCTACCCATAAAAAAAGTTCTCGACAAATGCAGTTCAAGAAGTGATAAAAAAACTTACAAAAAAGAAGGCCTCTGAAATTATTTCCAGAAGAAGGACTCACTTTCCTTACGTACATCTAGAATTCTATTATTATCTGGTTTTGTTTGACCTCAATGCAAAGTAGCTCAAGTAAAAATGGTCCACGAACCAGAAAAAAGCGCTGAACAAGCCGAATCATATCGGCCCATCAGCCTATTGCTTATTTCTTCTAAAGTAATGGAATCCCTTTTTCTCAAAAGAATGATGCCTATAATTCAAGACCGAAATATAATCCCATATCAGCAATTCGGTTTCAGGAAAAAAACACAGTACCATCGAACAGGTACACAGACTTGTAAATAGTATTCAAAAAGCATTTGAACCAAAAAAATATTCCACAGCGGCTTTTCTCGATATATCTCAAGCCTTTTACCGAGATTGGCAAGATGGCTTACTCTATAAAATATTAGAAGACACTTTTCCAAAAAATTATGATATATTTATTAAGTCCCACCTCGAAAATCGATATTTCTTTGCCAAACAAGGCGAACTATGTGAAAGTTTAGCTGGTGTACCCCAAGGCAGTATGGGCCTCATCCTATACTTGCTATATACTTAGAATCTATCAGCTTCTGACCGACAATAGTTGGAAAGTTTGTGAATGACACTGTCATACTCGCAATTGACTTCCACTCCCATTGGTTGAGAGAGTGGCGTATTAAGCCAAACGAGACAAAATTTTCTCAAGTCAATTTTACACGAAATCGAAAAACTTGCCCACCTGTGAAGCTGAATAATATAATCATCCCACAGGCTAACCAAAACAAAATATCTTGGCATGCAGCTTGATAGCAAAATTATATGGAAAACACATATATTCCCCAAACGGTAGGCTCTTGGAATAAAATTTAGAAGCTTATAGGTATTGGTTACTACATTGAAATTCTCATGTTTTTCTTTAAAGTAAGCTCTCACTTCACTTAGCTATCTTGAGACCTATATGGACATACGGCATTAAACTTTGTGGCAGGAACCTTTGAAGTACTTCGAAGTATCTCAACTTCAAGTCGAAAATCCTCAGAATAATCTCCAATGTCCCCATGTGCTAGTCGATTCTAACATAACCTAAACGTCATATGGGAAACAAACTGCTTCGACACATTAGTGATTTTATTCTGGTATCATATACTTTTGGTTTTGTGAAAATGTCTGATTTTGTGCCGAATAATCGTCATTTGCGGGAAGTGTTGATTTTCCTCTTTCATTCGAAAAAACGGCGGCTGAAGCGCATCGAGAGCTACAAAAAATTTATGGAGATGCTGATTTAAGTGAAACAACTTGCCGAGATTGGTTCCGTCGCTTCAAAGACGGTGATTTTAATGTTGACGACCGTCCGCATAAAGGAAGGCCAAAAACCTTCGAAGACACTGAATTGGAGGCATTGCTCAATGAGGATCTGTGTCAAACGCAAGAAGAGCTTGCTGCAGTATTAAGAGTTACCCACCAATTAATTTCTAATCTATGCATCCATTTCTAAGCGATTGCATGCTTTGGGAATGATTCAGAAACAGGGGACTTGGGTTCCTTATGAGTTAAAGCCAAGGGATGTTGAACGTCGTTTTTTCGCCTGTGAACAACTGCTCCAGCGGCAAAAAAGAAAGGGTTTTCTTCATCGCATCATGACGGGTGATGAAACTTAGTTCCGCACCTAATAATTAAATAGCTTTCAGTAATAATATTGCTTAATGTTTAGAAAACAGATCGATATAAAGAAATGGATTAAAAAAAAAAAAAAATGTTAGATGCGATTTCTCTGAATGTCTGATTTGAAACCGTTAAGAAGCGTTACTCATCCTCTTTGAAAGAAGCTAAAGCTCAGACAACTACTTTTTATGTACGTTTGCCAAACAGAGGCAGATGAAGATTGAGTAATAAATGAGGCCCATTGCACATTTCATCAAAAGCATTATTTTTCAGCGGCGTAAGACCTCTGTAGTTTCTTCTTGACATGTATTGGGCTTGAAAAGGTAGTTTAAATGATGAAAAAACTTCCATTGAAAGGGAAATATCGCAGCTCACTAAGCCTATAATTTGTTTGGATACTTTTTTTTTGTCGGGGCAGACTAGTAAGTACAGCACTCAGACACAATTAAGTCCATTGTACTGCACTGGAGTTCCCTTTTAAATTTTCTTTAAATCTGCCCTACCTCCGAAGAAATCCGAGTAGATTTTGTGATGCTATGGAACCAAGGTGGTCGCTTCTCAATACATCAGTGCCAAAGACCTCAAGCCTGATTTGAGCGAAGGCTGGGCAGATGCACAGAAAGTAGTCCGCCGTCTCATCTTCTTCTTCACATGCTGGGCAGAGTGCACTGTCTGAGATGCCCACCCTTTCCATGGGCTTTGCCCAGGATACTTATGTATCTAGTAATAGTACTAATTTTGTTTAAGAAGTGGATAATTGTCACTAATTTCGTCTGAAGCCGTAATATTGCTTTGGAGCTTTACTCCACTTTATTCTTATTTCATACCATTTCTGATTCTAGCGTCGCAAAATATGCACTTCATGTCTAAAGTTCTCAACTACCATAAATATTTTTCCAAAATTATGTGGCATGCATACTAGTACTTCCGCCCACGGCCATTCTGGCATGGCACACTTTGTCACTAAATTTTATAATTTGTCTATTAACTTCTTTTTAACAAGCTGTCACATGCAATATGACCCTAACGCATACCACTAAAACGCGCACATAAAAACACAGGCGTGCATCTCATTCAAGCACACAGGCCCATGGGCATTTCGTGTATGGAACGCCTACTTTATCATGTCACGTGTGCATATCAAACAGAAATTCGCGCAGCCCCTTTTCATTCCGTTATTCAGAAATGTACAACTCATTGACGACGCAGCAATGACACACCAATTCTAGACGACGAGCGTCACAAACAATAAATTTCTCAAACAAATGAAGGGAGAAAATGACTGGCAATTTGCAAATAGGATGGAAAAAAATTGAAAATGCGCAAATTCTATATTTGAAAATTTAATTACGCGGCAGCACACCTGTGTCCTTAGGGCATGGGCGGGCACGAAATTGACTAGCGTTGACTTTTAAGGTGCAAGTAAATAGTCAGCTATGGTTTCAATAATGAAACTGAAAGAACAAAGCTTTTCATCTCCGCTGTTGGCTAATAATTTATAGATCTACAAATTCTAGATTTTATAACTGCGTACTATTTTAAAATGAAATACAATCGATGGGAAGAGCTTTAGTATGCAGTGTGAAAATTAACTAAGGTACGCTGAGCCTCAACAGATTTTTATACCGAAGGCCATTGTTGCCAGAACTGCTTTGATTTGTTAGCTAAGATGATGAATACCGAAATCCTGGCATTGAACGTTTAAAGGAGGCAGAATTAGAAATTACGAGCTAAATTAAAAGATAATTACTAATGATAAAAGTTTATTCCAATAATTATTACAAAGAAGATTCGTGCGGATTGTATTTTTTTGTAATTATTTTCCCGAAATGTCGAATACTCTCTTTGAATCTGGTCTCTGTACTCGGTGCCAATCGCTGGAGAAGTGTTGGCCGGTTGCCATTAACCTCCCGAATGATATTATCTTTTAGTACTGAGATGATCGCTGAGTTGGTTTCATAGACCTTAGGTACCCTTACAGAAAAAGTCCGTAGTGGTAAGATTGGTCACCCAGGTCGGCCAAGATATGCCACCGAAACGGCTTACTAGTTTGTTAGGAAAGAAATCACGCAATATCGCGTTTGTGTTTCTGGCTGTGTGTTGTGTAGCATCATCTTGCTGAAGTCATGTGGATGTACTGAAGGAAGGATGATCTCTCATTATTGGCAAAAAATGATCGATCGGCATGCGATCCGGGGCCTGAACACCTATGAACGACTCAAATATTCGCTTGGGACGTAATCATCGAATATTTTAACGTAACGACGCGCAGTTGAACACGAATCAATGGCCTTGAAATACGCTAGCGCTGAAGCCAAAAACATTAAATCTATAATATCGCCATCATCAATTTTAACAACCATGCTGGTAGTTCTTCATTTTCACATCTGAATAGAGAAGCGAGGCGAGTAGATTTGAAGATAAGTGAAAGCAAAACGAATTATCTGCTGCCAACACAAAAAATATCAGCGCATTCGCGCCTGAGCATCCTTGTCTCTGTTGGCAGTTATAAATTTGGTTCCCAAGTATGATAATTGGGCATCAACAACTATAACAACGTTAACTTTGAAATCTAATGCAGAATCTCTCTTCCTGTTACTTCGGACTGAGTAGGCACTTGAAGAGTAAGGCCCTCTCTCGTTTAAGCAAAACCACGCTCTATATGCCCCTAATAACGGCCGTCAATTATGCCATATAATAGCGCAAAACGACGGACAATGACAATACTTAATTAACTGGAAAAATATACTAGGTAATGGAACGAGGAGCTGTATGAGCTGTAAACAGACATGAACATAGAATTGCAGCGAATTAAGATTCTGCGGTGGCCAGACCATATCGTACAAATGGGCACAAACGCTCCGACTCGGAAAGTATTCGATGCGATATCCAACGCACTAGAGAGACCAAATGGATCCTTCTCTTTCTCTTTCACTTGGGATTTAGCGTCGGTTAGTATGCGAAAGAAACTCGGCCAAATCACCTAAGCGGTTACTGCGCCTAGAATAAGAAGTGTGAGAAGTTTGATCCTAACTATATTAAAAAAAAATTTACAAAATTTTAAGAAATGTGGCTCGGAAATCAATAGTCATAGATATTCTTGGGTAAATAAGGATTTTTGGTAAAATTTTTTTGCTGATGAAGTTTTAACTGATTAATCTCTAACACCAGATTATAAAGCATCATAAAACATATACTTCTCAATGAGGGATAGCAAAAAAACCTTGAAATAAGCAAGAGTTATGGAGTCATAGAAAAATAAGATAAAACAAGATTAGTGAATCGAAATCCGCATTGATGACCATTACCGGAGAAAAGCGCAAGATAGATGAGGGTCTGTCTCATCGTGTGCTTATTTCGAAATCAGAACGCTTAAGGTGATGGGAATCCTCCGCTAGTCAATTTCAAAACTCACTACGCTGTTCACTGGCCACTGGGTGATCGGTACTCATGCAGAGAAGCTTGAAATTCCGCACAACCCCTATTGCAGAAGCTGTGGGTATCCTGCAGAAAAAGATACTGTTGTGCACTTTTTTTCAAATGTCCGGCTCCGGTGGCTAAGTGCTTAAGATTCCTTAGTGTGCCCTTTGGAGATGGCTTGAAGAAATTCTCCAGCCTAGATCCCTTTTCTCTCCTCCACTATATCAACAGCACTAAATTTTTTCGCAGGTAGTGGTCCACATTACGGTTTCAAAACGGCACGTAGGTGCTACTTGCAGTGTACCTGGGGTACTCTTGCCATCTAACCTACCTACCTACCTAAGCGCCGTATGTTGCATATAGTGAAAAACATAGATTTACTTTAAGCCTTGAAATCAAACGCAAGCGCTGTGAAAGAAATTCCTAAAGAGGGCCTTCTAAAGCTTCTCTGTGGCATGAGCCATGAAAGTCGTAACGCCATTAACTTCGTAAAAAGAAGGAAATAGATATAACGCAGAGCAGTTTGTGGATTTCATCGCCAATGGATACTCATTCAATGGAAACTACTTGCAAAAATAGGTTCAAGGAGGTGGAACTAAATTTAATGTTTAGGTAGCTTGGACTTGGTTGTGGCAGCCTATGCGGCCTGATTATCAAGAAAAAGTAGTCGAGACTCTGAAAGTCTCTTATTATCTACAGGTATTTTTAAAGAGGAACTGTCTTTGCAAGGAATAGTTTTCTAATAGGATAATGGAAGATCCCGCACTGGTTAGGAATCCAAAATGTTTGAGTAGCCACTTTCCGAATTGGGATAGCTATGAATAAAAAAATATAACACTTTCGCTTACCTTGAAGTAGTATGGCCTTTTGAATGCGCTCACAAATTTATGAGTTCTTTTTTTCTGTTCTGAGATCTGTTTTAGATTCACAACTTCCCTGCTCGTTACACAATTGCGCTGCTCGCCAAGCAAAAACTCGAACTGTTAAAGCAGTATCAGTTTCGTGACAATTAAGCGGCTTTGTTTTCGTCTCTTAGTTCACAAACGGCAGGGTTCGGCTAGTGCTTCCTTGAATATGTCGCGATTTTACCTTTTCTTACCAAATTTAATAGCTCTTTCCTCATTTGTATATTTTGATGTGTATTTTTTCCAGTTTGCTTAAGAAGAAATTATAAATTTCCCCCCAAGCGGACACAATGAAATAATGCAGTGCTGCCAAATCATATGGAACCTTGGATTCAGGCAAAATATTGCTTTATTTACTACTCGCTAGGTAGTGGGGGAATAAGAGTAGTAAGTGGAGCTTTCAGGGACAGTCAGACTGCACTGAAGGCCCTGGAGAACGCAAAGCAAACCTCAAAGATTGTTCAAGAGTGTAAGAAGAAGCTTAATTCTGTCGCTAGACAGAACAGGCTTGAACTTATATGCGTTCCAGCACACTCCGGTGTTCAAGGAAACGAAATTGCTGATAAATTGGCTAACCGTGGATCAGTGGTTCCCCAGGAATCCGCAGGAATCATGAATTGGATCAGCGATTGTGTATATAATTTTCATAAAGAGAGAGTCCCACAACCCATGGAGTCAGCATATGACCACCATTGGAATCATTGAGAATCCGATGTGCTTGTCTTGCTTGGAGGAGGTGGATAGCACTGAGTATTTTCTCTGTGAGTGTCCTGCCTTTGCTAGAGTAAGGCTATGAGTTTTGAGTTCCGATGTTGTGAGAATGAGTAATATTCGTTCCCTAAAACTGGAGGATATTTACAGATTTACCAAAGAATCTGGAATCTGTCTCTGTCTCTATTCTTTCTTATCTTTTTCTCTGATACTTGTCTCGTTTCCTCCTTGAATCTGTTGATGCCTCTTTGCTCGACCTATTCAAATTTCAATTTCAAGTAGGTGCTATTATGTTCTAAACTTGACATTTACATGTACTACAGGCGTCTTACAGTTTTGCGCTAGACTGTTTATCGCTGCCTTACAGCGAAAAAACATCTTTGTGGTATTTCTACTGGAAACTCTAGGCCTTCTTTTACCAAGAAAAATGAAGAACTGCAAATGCAATTACCATTCAGGACTATCCTGCTCTTTCTTGGCTGGATTTAAAGAAAGGTAGGTCCACTGTCCTTTTCAACTGGACTTCAAGTTGATTGCATCAAAACTGATTCCTCCAAGCCCTTTGGTACTGAGTCACATATAATTTTTTTGTGTAAATTGGGCTCTCTTGGCTTTCACTTCGTTTTTCTTGTATGGCTAAAATCGTATCTAAATGAAAGCAGCTGCCTTGTTATAATTGAAGGTGAATCTTAAGCTCCCTTCGTTGCCACTTCGGGCTTTAAAATAAAACGAAATAAAGCCGAATTGATATGGAAGTAATGCGTTTGTCGATTTGTAGATATGAAATATTGTTTTGTTTTTATTTCAGTCAACTTCAAAATTCTGCTAGTACCTTACGCCAGCGCGAAGTGAGGCAAAAACCTTAAAACAAAGGTGTGAAGATTGCGCATTAACGATCTGCGCGACATTCCATTAATGTATGACAAGTATTGATACAATATAGGAATTTATGTATTTTTTCACTGGAACAAGCAATGCTCCAGAGATGCCATTCAATTCGCCAACAGTTTTGTCCGTTCAACATATGCAGCATACGTGCCCATACATTAAAGAAAAACAAAAACAACAAAAACATACACAAGAAACAAATGTGTAAAGAGGCGACACGTGAAGACAAAAGCACCGAACGGCATTCCAGCTCAAAGGTATTGCTACAATAATACAAATACAAGAGGAAAATATGCCGCCAAGTTGACAGAAATATCGCGACGATCATAAATATTACGCGATTTTGATATGAAACCACTGAAGCCGCGCGGCAAAAGCAGGGAGCTGAGCTGAACTGAGCCGAGTTGCGGTAAGCTGCTGTGAGTTGCTTAGGGCTAAGGAGTAGGAAGAGCAGGCGCAGGATGAAACTGCTATGAATGTGAAATTTCGCTTAACCAGTGATGGGATGAAGCAAGCAAAAACAATATAATTTAAAAATTCAAAAAAATGAAAAATGAACGAAATAAAAAGAAAAATAAAAAAAAATATGCAATGGATTTTCGCGCAGCTGTGCGGCCGCTCAAACATTTCGTGCTGCTTTTAGTTACATATACAAGTGTTTGTGTGCGTATTTGCTGTTCAAGGTGTCGGCGCAAATGATGCCAAAGAAATTTGTTAAACAATAAGTGAATTTTAAACATAACACCAATAACAAATACAAATATCCTCAGGAGTTGCAGCGAAAAAATCGCGATCAACTTTGGGTTTTGTCGCATAAATGAAATGACAAAATGTACAAAAATATTTCAATGAATGCGCAGTATCCAGAGCGGTTTAGAGAACTCTACAGAGGTGACTATGGACCATGCAAAGCCTGCTTGATTGTATATGTGCTTGTGTGTGTGGGTGCAACTGCGTTCAATGCTCGCGCGACTCCACGCTGTCTGGCCATAGTGGCGAGCAAGTCTCTCAGGGTTTCCCTTTGTAAGAAGCTTTTGGCTCACTGATTGCTCTGGTGAAATAAATATATTCAACAGCAGCAAAAAAGTTTAAAGTTTGGTGAACGGTGTTGCTTGTTCGCGAGATTTTGCTGTTTGGAAGCTCTAAAATAAACCATATTTTGTTTTTAGAAAATTGTAAATTCGGATTCAAGTGTGATAGAATACCTGATTTTATGATTTTCTACCTACTTTTCTAAACTCTTCTCTGCTAAAGCTCATGTACCGATCGTGATCTCGTGTGCAATCAATTGTGATGTGAGATTTGCATGTCGGGCATAAATATTTTTCCTTTATATGCAAAATATGAGCGACACTAGCCATAATCGTGGACCGACGTGGTCTTAATGTTTCGCCGCACAAACGGAGGAAAAACTATAAGGCAATAAATAAACAAAAACCGCACAAATTCTGATTCATCTGCGATATGAATAAATGCATAATATTACTTGTCGGCGTTATGATGGGTACAGTGGGACTAGACCCTCAAATTAGGAGCACAATCAGCTTAATTTCTTTAGTGATATTATCACGAGCTGTTATTTGCATTTTCTTTGAGTAAGAATTAATTTCATCATTTCCTTTTACTCCTGGGGAAGCATGAGGACGACGTGAAACATCTGAACCGAGTTCGATTTTCCAACATTCTCTGCCATTCAAAACAATGCGTCGCTGTGATATTTTCCTCTTCTTAATAATTGGCGCTATAACTGCTTACTCGAGTTTAATAAAGCGCGAGTAGTTTCTTTCTCGTTCTAACCGGCGCCAGTTGGACACACCAAGTGAAGCCAAGTCCTTCTCCACCTGATCTTTCCAACGCAGAGGAGGTCTTCCTTTTCCTCTGCTACCACAAGCCGATACCGCATCGAACACTTTCAGAGCCGGAGCGCTTGTATCCTTTCGGGCGACATGACCCAGCCAGCGAAACCGTCACCAACGCGCAAATATCTAAAAACCTTCCATAGAATCTTTCTCTCAAACACGCCAAGGCCTAATCGGATGTTACCATCGTGAAAGTTTCTACGCCATTCCTAAAGACGGTTTTAGGCCTTCCCTTTTTCGGCTGCCATGGGGATTCCAGTCAAGTGCAAAGCGATAGATTTCCCCGTAGGAGATTTCCGTAATCCATTTCCATATGATTATAGCTCGATGTTACATCGTAGATATAACGACCTTTATTTATAATTTTGGGCTTGTATTTGAAAATGCTCATCGCTGTCTTCACAGAAAAACTGGTAGAGTTCCATACTTTTCGTAAGCTGGCAAAAGCAACAGCACTTTTTGCAACGCCCCAAGAAACGCATCTAGGCCCACTTCTATTTTTATTAATTCTTAATAATCTTCATACTTAGCTGCCTTATAACTCACAACCGACTAAAATACTACCTGAAAGCAACTATTAGCTCCTGCCAAACTGGCTTTTGCAGTGGTTCTCCCTGTGCCGATCAAATAAGCACACTTAGAATTATCATTGAGCAATGTAGTCTAACCTACATCTATAGCGTTTTTCAATAGGTGCGCTTCAACTTTTTTCTGATAGGGAGGGCGAACGACGCAATATTTTTTATTTTTCGCTTGTCATTTGTAAACTTCATTAGTATACATTTCATCATGGAACGCTACACATTTGAGCAACGATTGCAAATTGTGCAACTTTTTTATGAAAATAATCGTTCTGTTGCTGCTACTTTAAGAGCATTACGGCCATTTTACGGTGAAGCTCACTTTTGGCTCAATGGCTTTGTCAACAAGCAAAATATGCGTTACTGGGCAGAAAGCAATCCACACGTGATTCATGAGGCACCGTTGCATCCCGAAAAAATCACTGTTTGGTGCGGTTTATTGCTTATCGGCTTTGAAAACGCTTTAACAGTATCAAGCGAGAGACCGTCTGGGTTGCGCTGAGGAGAAGAGGTATCCCTGAAAACTTGTTGCACTTGTAAGGGAGAGCTACAGTGATGCAAGTAGCTACGTTCTTCATAAAGGGAAACTGTCGGACCAATTTCACGTGCTGTCACTAATTCTCTTTCTCCTTGTCATCGAAGACATCTTGAGCGCTGCCTTTAGTAACGAGAACAAATAGAGGGGATTCGAATATCAGATAAACAACACATTCCTCGGATACCTGGCATTCGCTGATGACAACTGTTAGCTCGCATACAAGCTGTGTGACCTCAAATCGCTGACAAAAGTCATGCGGGACCAGTTGAAACCAACCGGCCTCAAAGCCAACGGCGGAAAAACGAAAGCGCTGCAACTCAATAACACCATATCGGAACCATATTGGAAATTCTCCAAATTCTACCTAGGCTACCATGGTCACCGCTGATGGCGGTTCTGAGGTGGATGTCGAATATAGAATTAGCAAAGCCATATCATCCTTCGAACGTCAAATGCGTTCTATTATATGGTTGCACCACCTGGAAAGTAACTGCAAAGATCACACAGCGCCTGCAAACGTTCGTAAATCGTTGCCATCGTAGGATTTTGAGAATTTTTTGGCCCGAAACAATAACGGTTGTTGGCGCAAGCTAACCAGGTCGACGAAATCAAAAAAACAAAATTACAATGGACTGGCCACACGCTAAGGAAAAATGACGACAATGTCGCTAAACAAGCGCTACGCTGAAATCCATTTCAACAAACTGGTAGAGGAATTTGCAGACCACGTACCACATGGCGGCGCTCAACGGAAGCTGAAATGAAGTCTTTTGGATTATGCTGGAGCGAACTAAGAACCCTACCACAAAACCGTGTCTGTTGGCGAAGAGGAGTGGTTGACGTCCTTTGCTCCAAATAGAAGTTAAATGATTACATACAAGTATTTATATAAAGGGTGGTTAAGTTTTAAGAGGCGGTGTTGATTTTGAATGAAATGGAATTTTTTTAGGAAATTATTGTCATTTCTCTTTATTATGATAATATTCGTATGGCTCAATTACGCGTGGAACAAAATATTGGCCTCGGCGGCACACCTCCATCCGATGGTCCAAATTTTCGATGACGCTGAGGCATAATTGAGGTTCTGTGCCGCATTATCTCATCCTTTAGCTCTTGAATTGTTGCTGACTTATCGACACACACCTTTTCTTTCAAATAACCCCAAAGAAAGAAGTCCAACGGTGTCAAATCACATGTTCTTGGCGGGCAATTGACATCGCCGCGACGTGAGATTATTCGGCCATCAAATTTTTCGGGCAAAAGAGTTTTTTGTTTCGATAGCTGTGTGACAAGTGGAACCGTCCTGTTGAAACCACATATCGTCCACATCCATATCTTCCAATTCGGGTCATAAAAAGTTCGTTATCATCTTACGATAGCGAGCACTATTCACAGTAACTGCCTGACCGGCCTCATTTTGGAAACAATACGGCCAATTGATGCCGTCGGCCCATAAACCGCACCAAACAGTCACTCTTTGTGGGTGCATTGGTTTTTCGGCAATAACTCTTGGATTATCATTCGCCCAAATGCGGCAATTCTGCTTATTGACGAATCCACTGAGGTGAAAATGTGCCTCATCACTGAAGACGATTTTCTTCGAAAATTGGTCATTGACTGTTGCCATTTCCTGCCACCATTCTGACCATTGACTCGATTATGTATCTTTCCATGATTCAAATTGAATTAGTCTGAAATTGAAAAATGTCGAATGAAATGCAGAGAAAAGCTTGACGTTCAGGTGTGGTTTACATTCAACATCGGCCCTTAAAATTGAACCACTCTTCATATTAGCTGCCACAATTGAATCTTTAGAGCAAAAAATATGAAGCTTTTGCTTCAGTGCAGATTTTTCTTAGATTCTGCTCTCGATACTAATCGCTGGAGTTCCTAGTCTAAATCCAGCGCTGGCAATACTTTTTTTTTCTTTCCCAGAGCTTTTCAACCCACCGTCCTTCACTACTCAAAGTGTCAGGCATGTTTCAAAGAAATATGATTGTCCATATAAATATGTACAGATGTATGGGTGCCTAAATGCAAGCACAACGACGTGCATGTTGCACCGTAATGGGCGAGTCGAAGAGAGTATTGATGCTGAATGCTTTTAAATCCACAAGTACACATACAACACTCGTTTGCGAGAGTGCTTTCATACATACACACATACACACATATACATGTATATTTTAAGCATTGTGTATCGGTGAACTTGTTAGCGATTTAACTGAATTTGATTTTGACTGCTGCGATGACAATTCGCAAGAAAAGTGGCTAACACAAGTATTGTAAAAATGAAAGGTGACAAGGAGACTAAGGAAGCTCAGAAGGCGAGTGTTCACTTTAGAGTTTACGCCTGTTTGTATGCATGCATGTGTAGCCCTGCTTTAAATGCAGCGACAATGGGGCATCATCATCACTTTATTCATATATTCCAATAAATAAATGCAATGCAAACATTTGATTGTCATCGATTGTCACACAGGCTGGCAGAACGGCAGTACGGAGCGAGTGCAGTAAAGTGGCTGAGCGGCAGAACTACTAATACTATATATTAGCCTGACTAGCCAGCCGCCTGGCCGCACTTCGCTCCAGTGCTGGTTGCCGCAAGGAATTCTGCATAGCAATGACTACACGCATTAGTACGTGTCGCCGCTGTGTAACATGTGTACATATGTACTTGAGTATGTATGTGTGCCTTTGTATGCCATAGTTGCAATCTTCGGCAAGATGTTGCACCAACCTGCTGTATCACCTCAAGCATTTCCATTGCAGTAGCGTTGCTGTGCTGGTGTAGTGACTAAAAAGTTATGTCCTTTTAGGGCATTTTTGATAGGTGACACATATGGTTTTTGTTTTTGTTAATAATGCGGCTGTAGAGATTGAATTTTGACTTTGACATACAGATGGGCACCCGCTTGTCTGCTGCAGTCGCTTCCTGTCCGCTTTAGTTTGCTTTATGAGTTTTAGCAAATTTATGAGTTGTCAGATGAAAATGTGGCGTGAGGTGCTTTGTTTTATTGCCAAGTATGTTTGCATATATGATTGTTATATTCCTGTCTTTTTTTTGGTGCTGGTTTTTTGTTTTTCAGTTTCAACTTTTTGCTATGGTTGACGCGCATACCAGCCGTCAACATAAAGCAGTGATACTTTATTGCAACTCACGATTGCGATTATTGCGTTATTATTTAATTTAAAGAGAGTGAAGCAATCGACCTTGGTCGTTTTTTTTCCAACTTTATAATGTGCGCATACAGCCATTGATTTGCTTTATACCTTCTTTTTCAGATTTTTTGCGGAGCATTTCCTTCAAGCTGTGCTACGCGTCTGGGTGTTTTCATACAAATGGAAGACCAGAGAGTTGTTCGCAGGCGCTGAAAAGTATTGGGTATGGGAATAAGTTTCCTCGTAAAAGAGGTGTCCCTGCTGATAATATTTTTGTGTTCGCTCTAGTAATATACTGGTGATTTGAAGGTCTATAGTGAGGTCTCGATCACAGTAGTTGACATTCGTTTGAAGCGTAAGGTACCTTTTTTATCTGACGTCAAAAATGTCTACGTTGGTCCGAAAAAACAGCATTTGCAGGAAGTCATGCTTCATTATTACCTTTTAAAGAAAAGTGCAGCTGAAACGTGTCGTACCTTGGTAAATATTTACGGTAATCACGCTCCATCAAATGCAACTTGTAAATAGTGGTTTCGACGCTTTCAAAGGGGCAATTTCTACGTGAGTGATAAAGATCGCGGCCGCCGTAGCCGAATGGGTTGGTGTGTGATCACCATTCGGAATTCACTGAGAGGTCGTTGGTTCGAATCTCGGTGAAAGCAAAATTAATAAAAACATTTTTCTAATAGCGGTCGCCCCTCGGCAAGCAATGGCAAACCTCCGAGTGTATTTCTGCCATGAAAAAGCTCCTCATAAAAATATCTGCCGTTCGGAGTCGGCTTGAAACTGTAGGTCCCTCCATTTGTTGAACAACACCAAGACGCACACCACAAATAGGAGGAGGAGCTCGGCCAAACAGAAGTGTACGCGCCAATTATTTATTTATTTTTATTTTTTATAAAGATCATGAAGGGGCACCGAAAAAAGGCGAAGATACTCAACTTCAACAATTATTGGATGAAGAGGCATGTCGAACCCTTGATGATTTGTCTAAAGAGTTGGATATTGACCGATCAACCGTCGGTAAACGTTTGCACGCGATGAAAATGGTCGAGAAAGCAGGTAACTGGGTAACTGGGTGCCACATCAATTGAAGGATATCGGAGAGGTATATCGAGAGGCGTTTGGCGTCGTGTGAGATGCTTCTTGAACGCCAGAAAAGAAAAAGTTTTCTGCAACATATCGGCACTGGCGATGAAAAATATATCTATTACGATAACCCTAAGCGTCAAGAATGTTAGAGCCTGCCAGTTCAACCAGGTCTATCGACAGCGAAAAAAAATATTCATGCTTCAAAGGTTATGTTGTGCATCTGGTGGGATCAAAAAGGTGTCATCTATTATGAAATCCTTAAGCCATCTGAAACCATCATTGGCGATCGTTACCGACTACAGCAAATGCGTTTGAATCGAGCTCCAAATAAAAGCGGTCGGAATGGGAGGGTAGACATGACAAACTGACAACGCCAGACCACACGTTGCTAAGTCGGTTCAGAAATATTTCGCGGGACTGAATTGGTAGATTTTGCCCCACCCGCTGTATTCCCCAGACATTACACCTTCGGATTACTCTCTGTTCCGATTACCGATCAATGCAGTCTGTCCTTATTGGAGAGCGGTTCACTTCTTGCGAGAGCATGGCAAACAGGTTCAATGAATGGATCAAATCAAAAGAACTCTAATTTTTCGTCAGAAGAATCCGTATGCTGCCTGAAAGATGGAGTAAAGTTGTAGATTTCTAATGGCAAATACTTCACATAATGTCATTTTTTATCATTATTTAATTGTTCAAATAATTTGTAACTTTGGCTAAGAAAGGATGGAAACTTATTCCATAACCAATAGGTAGATTTTACGAAAAGCTTTTCAAGGCAGAAACGCTCGCGGGGTTTTGCAATTGCATGACCAAAAATAATCATGGAGTGCTCGTCTTATAATCTGCATTTAAAGTGGACGATCTCAAGGGGGCTTAAAAGTTGAGTGAGACGATGAAACATAAATTTTTAGTTTCTACCAGATTCTGTTTACTGCATGAGAACTATCGATATTGGCAACTATGGTTTGACAGCTGAGAATGCCAAACTGTGTGGACGAATATGCTCAGTGAAGTATGGCAAGTTACCCTCAATCGCTTAACGCCAGAGCAACGCTGACAAATTGTGGAAATTTACTTTGAAAAAAAAGTAAATAAAAATATTAATAAAAAATCTGTTCGCTAAGTGTTGAAAAATTCGTCGAAATGTCGATCCGTCATCCTACTCAACTCGTTCGCTTTAGGCCTTATATGTTTCCATGCCTATAAAATATAGCTCGTGCAAGAGTTGAAGCCAAATACCCATCCTTTGCGTTGCATTTTTGCTGATAGGGTTCATTTACATTTATTATTCAGATTTATTGGAAAGAGTAGTCGAAAATGGGACTAATCGAATGGACCAAATGACTCTTAGCGGCAACGAACATATCATCATCATCATAAATTCCTAGAGTTCCAGCGTGGAATATAGGGCCACAACGAATTTCTTCCATTCGTGACTTGCGCCAATCTTTTAACTTCATTCCAGCTAAGCTGCATGGCGCGGTTTCTGCCTCCAGCAGTCGTCTCCAACTATTCACTGGTCTTCCGCGTCTGCGACTTCGTTGGGGGTTCCAGCCAATGGCGGCCCTTGTTAAGTCACCATTTCCTCTACGTAGAACATGGCCAATCTAGCTCCTTTTTCACTTTAGGATCTCTAATAGTATTGGCTTCTGCTGGGTTCTGGCGCATAAATCAGCATTCGAGATAATATTTGGCCAGAATATTTTGAGAATTTTTCGAAGGCATCTATTTGCAAAAATTTGTAATAAGCTGGTGTCAGCTGACGTCGAATTCCACGTTTCACAACCATAAATTTAAAGTCGACTTTACATTGGAGTTAAAAATTCGCAGCTTTGATCGCCGCGAAATGGGGGATGCGTTCGAAATTGCTTGCAGAGAGCCAAACGTCGCCACAGCTTTCTTTTTCGGCTTTTGATATCATCGCTCGAACTTCCAGAGACCGATATGACGCTGTCTAAATAGCAGAAAGATTGTACATCTTCGAGATCCACACCATCAATTGAGAATTTTTGCGTATTTCCTGTGTTTATACGCATGACTTTGGTTTTCTGGATATTGATCTTCAGGACGGCTTTTTCAGCTGCTTCTCACATTGCTTGAATCTTCACTCCCATGTCAAGATAGTTGTGGGACAGAAGACAGGTGCCATCGACCCTTACAGTACCTTAGTAATAGCGCCTCCAGATGACGAGACGATTTTCATGACAACGTCCAAAACGATGAACAGATGCCAGATGTCAGTCCAAAAAATAAATGCCATGGAATTATCTGCCAGATTATAATAAAAAATAAAAAAAAAATTAAAAATTCATTCCAACCATATTTCTGTTTTGTATTATAATTTCTAGTTCGCAAGCTCTTAAAAAAACAGCCGAACGTAGATTTTTAGAACTAAATATTTCAACATTTTATAAAAGTGATCGCGCCCTTATGTGAAAGATCGCAACTACAAATTGTTCTTTTTCTAAAACTTTGACTTTTCTAGCGCTTAAATTCATACCTACTTAACATCAAATCCTTAGGTGAGCCAAATGAATAGCCCGAAAATCGCTGCAATTGACTTTGAAGTTTTTCCGAAAGAAAAGCAGCGTCAAATGAATTTATATTTCACTTGAGTATGTATTTTCATATATTAAGTATATTTACCATTCATATGTATGTTTCTCCGCGCGAACATACATACATACTCATGTGTGTGTATGTAGATCTCCAGCCCGTTTTGTGCAACACGGCTTTGGACGTTCGATGTTACCTTTTTAGCATTTAAATGAATTCGCATATTGCATTTTTACGCTAAAATGCTTCCAAAAACAGATTTTTCATTTGCACATTCCTGAATGTCGAATGAAAATCCGGATTACGTTGCTGCCGCTGCTCTAGGTGGCGTTGCACAGTGTATGCTGCATGAAAGAACGGGGCTAGAATTGCATATTGCTTTAAGTTTTACTAGTTTCTACGACAAGTTTTTAGATAACTTTATATAAACTTAAAGGAAATGTTATTAAAACAAAAAATAGTTAATAAGTTGGAAAATATTTTGGAAAAGTAACTTTTCAATTAATTCTAAAAAGTGAATAAATATCGCCAATAAAAAAAAATTCATTTTTCGATTACTAGCCGATTTTCCGATTATTAAACGATCTCGTTTACTTTAAAGGTGTTATTGTTTGTTTTGTTTTTGTTTTTTTTTTTCTGCGGGTGAGGTAGCGGCCGTCGTCTACTACGTCGAGTAGTGTGGTCACTAAAACAATCTCGCCGGGACTACTTTCTGTAATACCGATAACAAAAGTATGAGTTCTGGCTTGCAGCTGATGGTTTGGGTGGCGCTTTGGTGTGAGATGGTATTGGTATAGAAAGTAAATCCCTATTCATCTATTTCTTTTATTACGTCCTCTGCTGTACCCCAGCGAAGTATACTGGGCCCCTACTTTTTATAATTTTAATGAAATTTCGAGTTGCTTGGAAAAGAAAATAAATAAGTTAAATTTATTCTAAATCTTGTTTTCTAATACGTACTTCCTTCTAAACTGGTGGTTCAAGATTGTCCCATCGAAGTCAAATTTTGGTATTTGTGTGGTATTTGACCCTGGACAAAGAAATTACAATTACACCATTGTAAAATTATATTCTGTGCTTGCTTTTATTCGACGTTTTAGTTCGGACTTTTTTCATCCATATACTCTCAACCTGTTATATACCTTCCTATTGCTGGAATACGCCATCTTTATTTAGAGGCCACATTATGCTTCTCATATTAGTGGGTTTGAACGTGTCCAGAAAGTCTTTGGCTGTTATGCTTTGCGCTGCTTGCATCTCACTGATCCAACTCCATCCTATATAAGTTAGGGCTTGTTCATTAATCTACAGGGTCCGGCACTCGAAGTGTAACCAACTTGAGACCACTCGCGCAGAGTATTGTTTACAAGCGCGCGGAAGCATTGTGCCGAGATTAAACGCGAAAAAAGAAAATCGGTAATGGATTTCAAACATAATAATTTAACTACATTATATTTGGCTGGAAAATCACAACCAGCGATTGTTCGTGAGATCGAGCACTTTAAAATAAATAAAGTTTTTGCTTATCGCACCATTACTCGTTACAGTGACACTGGTACCATCGCGAAGCGTCATGGAGGTGGTCATCAAAAGACTGCAACGTCAAGAGAAATGGTTAACAAAATGATGAAGTGACTTGAGCGAAATCCCCGACGAAGTGCCAATCAAATGGCGAAAAAACTTAATGTCAGGCCCTAAAAGATCCAAAAGACCCATGATCTCACACCAAAGCAGCAACTAGTCAGACTTGAGCGAGCGAATGAGTTGCTTTGCTTGGCCGAAAGCGGTGAATTTCCGAACATTGTGTTTTCTGACGGGAAAATTTTTCAGAATGAACAATTCGTAAACTCCCAAAACCATAGGGTTTATTTGACCTACCGTTCATACGAGAATTTAAGTCATCGATTGGCCACCCAGAGGCAGCACCCGCCAGAGGCTATGGTTTGGGCTGCTGTAATCGCAGATGGGTGCTCTCCAATCGTTTTCATCGAGCCTGGCGTCAAGGTAAAAGCGAAATATTATTGGGAAAGTATTTTGGAGGTTGCTTTGAAGTCGTGGGCAAACAAACATTTCGGTGGCAGACCGAATTATTCTTTTTGGGCTATTTTAGAGAGAAAGGTCCGAATTAAATGATTCATCAGTCTCGAGGCGCTGAAAAACGTCATTGTTCGCGAGTGGGCCAAAATATGTACCTGCAAGTCACCTTCGGGCAGCTTGCGCTTCGTTTCTGGACCGTCTCAAGGCCATAGTCAAGGCAAAAGTTGGTCATATTGAGCAAAAGTAAATTGATTCTTAATTTTGTATTATTTTCACACATTTTTCACTTTGAATTGAACAAAAGAAATTTTCCAAACTAAATTTATGGCCGTTTTAATTGGTTACACTTCCAGCGCTAGACCCTGTAGAAGCATGTAACTCTCCAAAACTTTGCAATATGTCACGCTGCTATTATTGTGAGCCCAGGTGTGCATATTGAGAAAAAAATCCTAATAAAATAACGGTTTTATTAAAAGGAACACAGTGAACGCAGACTTTTTGGTGGCATTATTTACATGCAATTTCTTATGTTACGCAAAGAATAAATTGAAGAATCTCGATATTTTGTTTTTTTTTTGCTTTTGTGACTTACAATAAAGAAAGAAATAAATAAAATATGTTTTGAACTGTAAGTTTACATTGTGTTTTTAAACAACTTAAAAATATTTGTAAGGTGACGCAGACTTTATGGGCTATGTGCATATGAATGTGAGTTTACAACAAGGCACCTAGACGGCACGGCAAGCTTGAGAAGAGAAGATGTACATATTTTTGGTCAAATTGTACTACGTACCACCGCAGTGCTGCGCTGGGTGAGACATTCTTGTGGCTATAACAAAATTAAGTAGCTTTATTCTAATGCATATTCAATTTTCAATCGTTGCAAGGGATGCATGCCTAGACATTATTAAATAACATTTTTGTCTCAAATTTTCATAGAAAACTAGTATGCCAACCTAAAGTAGCGCCAGCCCACTGTAAGTTTATGCATTCAACGGCGCTGTCGCTGTCGCTGTTGCTGCCACAGCCTCTGCCATTACATTGTCATATCCCACGGGTACCATTCAACGTAGCGGCAATATACGATGCATAAAAGCGCACACACACTCACACATGCATTGGCTGTGTGCTGCCTTTGGCGTTTGGCCGCTTAACAGCTGTTGTATAGCGCGTGTTTGACCAAAGGGGGGCCAGGTGGGCACTGGCATAAAGCCATCGTCACTATTGCGTCAACAGCCAATAGCGAGCAGCATTACAACATTGGTCAAACGAAATGTTTTAATACATCGTTGAAAAGCTATTTTATGTATGTATGCACACACATGAAAACTCACATATAAATACTCACACAAACAAACGCATATGCAGTTATAGCATATTCCCTTTGAGTGAATTACAAAAAGGATTCATTTTCGCACTTTTCGGTTTCGACTCTGAAACGGCTCAAAGACTTTCTGACGACACAAAACATACAAACAAATAAATACTTATGCATGTATGTAAACATATGGATCCACACATACATACATACATGCATGTGCATAGGTGCATATTCAATCGCTTTACACGCATGCAGTATTTTGTATGTATGTGTGTGTGAGTGTTTAAAAAATTGCGAGTAATCAAAATGAATAAAATTAAAGGAAAATCAATTCACTTTGACTTTGTGCTTATGGCGCTGATAAATTCAATCAAGGCTCAGCAGCGCTGCACCCTCTCACCCCCATGCACCTGTACGCGCACATACCCATGCAAGACTTGGTTATGGGAAATTGAATATATTCAGGCTTTCACGTGTCCTGCGCAGTTTTTTTTTTATTTTTATTTTTACTTTGCACACGCATACACATGCATTTTATTTTTGCTGGTTCTGCTTGTATTTTTAAGAATTTATAATTGAGTGCGTTTTTTGTCATAAAAATTTCATTTACCGGATTTCCCTTTGTAACGAGGGAAAGGAATTAATTAATTGCACGCTCTGCAGAGAGGGGTTCAACTCAATGGAATTAGTAAATGTGCGTGTGTTTCCCAGCTTTCTTTCATGAAGTCATTTACTTTTGGTACTTTTGGAAATGTAAACTATTTCCGAAAAAATTGATATTAAAGTGAATCCGCCGGAGCAACTGTGGCGATATCATTCAATTCGAGAACAGCTCGTTTACTCATTTTTTTCACAAATTTGAGCAAAATTAAAATATTCATTCCAAAATAAAGCCTTTTTTATTTAGGGATTTCTGTATTTTTTGCGAAATATGTAGCTATTATTCCCTTTCACTTCTTCTGAAATATTTGAAATGTTTAAACAAAAAACTGTTTTAAGTTCTTTTTGAAGGAGAGAGAGAGTCAGCAATACAAAAAGGTAGCCAGGGTAGGGACACCTCTATATGGTGGGTGGCTTAAAATCTCCCAGTTAAACTCACTCAGTTTTCGCCGTGTCAAAGTGTTCATGGCCAGGAGTTATCTGCGTATAATACGCCGCTTTTTCTATTGCTCACTTCCAGGTACTTCTATTGAATTGCTTTACTAGTTTCAATACTAGTAACTCTGGACAGATACTTGAGTACACGTTTACCAGAGTGGAAAATCATGTGAATCAGCTTTACACGATCTTGTTAGCAAGATTGAAGCCGGGCTGGAAGCTGACGAGTACGCAATGGGCATATTGAGGGGGCTTTTGATAATGCCACTTTCGACTCAATATGTTCTTTCGCCGAACGACATGGAGTTAATCAAACCCTTGTAAAGTGGATATATTGTATTCCATGCTCTCTGAGAGGCTGTTAACCGCTGGTGAGAACAGTGACGATCTAATCACCGTCACGGCCAAGGAAGGATGTCCCCAAGGGGGTGTTCTTTCTCCGCTGTTGTGGTGTTTCGTCGTAGATTCTCTGCTAACGGAGATGCAGGAACTCGGATTTCATGTCCAAGCATCGGATAAATCCTAGGAAGGCTTTGTATGAAAGTGCAGAGAATTCTGGATAAAATCGATAGCTGGTGCACGAGACAAGGTTTTTCAGTCAATGAAAGGTGTTACACTCAGTCTTGCTGACGAAGTTAAATATCTAGGAGTAATCTTGGATAAGAAACTGAACTGAAGACACATGTTTCGCTGAAGGTAGATAGCGCATTGACGATCTTTCAACAGTGTCTTAGAGCCTTTGGTATAAAATCAGCAGTCTGAAACCTGCTGTGGTGTGGTGGATATGTACAGCACTTATCAGACCAATCATCAGATGGACTATGGACTGCAAAGAAGTGTATGCTTATGCATTACGGGTGGTATGAGTACAACCTCCGACGATACCCTAAATACCATGCTTGATTTGCTCCCCTTGTGTAGACCCTATAAATATGGTTTCTGGCACGAAGACGGAACTTCGGGACACAGAGAAATTTTTAAGATGCTATCTGAGTAGTATTCACTGTTCTTGGCACCTAAAGACGTCCTGATACTCATAGTTTGGGGGAAAGACAATTGTTTTCCAAACGGAAATTTTTGCCATCCTGAAAGTAGCCGAATGGATAATCGAGAGGAGATGGAGCGGGAAACAGTTTGGAGTTTTCAGTGACAGTCAGGCTACACTGAAGACCTGGAGAACGCAAAGCAAACCTCAAAGTTTGACCCAGAATGTAAGAAGAAGCTTAATTTTGTTACAAGTCGCAGCTGTTACCCCACAGGGACCAGAGCCAATAATCGGTATCAGTTCTATAGGAATCATGAATTGGATCAGCGATTATGTATGCAATTTACATAGAGAACAATTATGGTCCGGTCTAGAACGCTGCAGAACTGCAAAGTGTTTTGTCACAAGTACGAACAGAAAATTCTTGAACTTTCTTCTAAAATTTAGTAGAAAAGACGTTCGGTTGATGATCGGTATTATTACAGGACCACCTTTGGAATCCTTGAAGACCCGATTTGACTGGCTTGCTTAGAATACGCGGATAGCACTGAGTATTTTCTCTGTGAGTGTTCTGCCTTTGCTAGAGCAAGGCTACGAATTTTGGGTTCCGAGGTCATGAGAACGAGTAGAATTTGTTTTCTCAACTTATGATGATATTTCCAGATTTACCAAAGAGTTTGAAAAAATTCTCACAGGACTAGCTATATCTGTCTCATTCTCTATTCTATCTTATCTTTTTCCCTCTGTCACTTCTCTCCATTCCTCCCTGACAATGTACACTTATATTTTCCAGAGCTTCGTATACAATGGGTTTTTTAGTCTGAGTGTTTAGTAGTTACCATTCTCTCGGTGCTGCTCGGCTTGTCGTTTGCAAAAACAGACAGTTCTTGGTTCATGTGACTTGACTTTGGAATTTTCTTCTCTATGTTTAGTATCTATAAGTGACATGAGCACATTTGGACGTGACAGATAATATTAATTCATGTAATATTTTCTCGTTCGTTAAAAGTGAAATGCTTTCTTGTTGACTTAAAATAGTTGTGTAAATTTTATTTTTATTATTATTATATTATTATTAATATGGAAATTTGAACCTATTGGCACTAGCCCTAATAGTTATAAGATTAACCCTTGCTGTGTTAGGAATGAATCACTAAAGAAATAAATAAATAAATACCATTTGTTGCCAATTTCTCGCCTAGGTTGTATATCAATTTATTTTAGCTCCTATTAACTGCTTTCGATTCACCAACCACCCAACCAGTAGTGAATAAAACAAAATTGCCCTTGTGCTCAAAGTTTTATATGATTTGGTAGCACTACATTATTCTCGTTTTGCCCAACTGGTATTAATAGCACTGATTTTCAAAACGTCCTGCCTGGAAATATGCAGAATGGTTTTACCTCGCCATTGTACGGTCAAAAGACAAGGGTCCTGTTACTCACCACAAGTACCTCAAGCTGTTATAAGTATAGTTCCATTGCATTCCATATAAAGTATGCAAATTATAATGAGACAGTGTGCTAATTAAGTTAGGGTTATACGAGTATTGCATTTATCCCCAATATATAATAATAATAATAAAAAAATATCCCCTATTTTAATTGGAAGCACTGACCTAAGCATGTAGCTTGTGAGCTTAGGAGCTATGAACAAAGTCGCTTAAACATTGCTAAATTGTTGTTGCTTTCATACAGAATTTTTTCGATTGGCGAGCAGAGAAGTGGTAAATCGAAAGCGGCAATTCTTCACTAAGTGTATATTTGATCATTGTGGATAGTGGGTTCATTATGACGTCTGAAATTGTCTTGGGTATTGTAGGTTAAGGGCGTTACTTTGCGATACAAAACACAATAACAAAAAAAAAAAAAAATTAAAACATTTGGCTTTAACCGAGGTCGCAGTATGTGATTTGGCGGCCCCCGTATTCGTATGAGTTGGTGCGTAACTACCATTCGAAGTATTTCGGAGTACGAACCTCCGAGAAACACCCAAATGAAGAAAAATGTTTTTCTTGCAGGCAATGACAAACCTTCGAGTGTATTTCTTCCATGAAAAAGTTCCTCATAAAACAAATATCTGCCTTTCGGAGTCGACTTAAAATTGTATGGAGGGACCATATATGGAGGAGGAGCTCGACCAAACACCCAACAAGGGTATAAGCTCCAATTACTTATATATATGTATATATATATTGATATAATGGGAATGCGTTTATAAAAAATTTCTATCACACCACAGTTTTTGAATAAAAAGCTTAAAATCGCGATTTTCTTACAAATTAAAATACTCAATCTACGGACTTTTAGTAATATTTTGATTGATGCGGCAATGTTTTTTTCCTTCAGCGGACTATTCACTTCTTTTGAAATTCAAGGGCATCTTCCGTTGCTCCTCGAAATGAGTGAAATTTTGACGGAATGCGTATTCATTACTAACCGAATCCACATTTTCGAGAAAAGGCTCGACCCAAATGTGGGTGAAGAAAATACAATTTAAACGACATAACACTTTTATCTTCTCGCGCTAGTCAGCGGACTTCTTGTTACTAAAGCAAGTTTTTGTAACGTCAATAAAAGTGTTCCATGCTTAGTTTTTAACATCCCTAATATTAACGGTTAAAATACAGCTATTTTTGTTTTTCACTACAACAATACTCGCATCAATATGAAATAATATGAATCGTCTCCGATATTACTTTAGTCTTGAGTACTGATATCTTTTTTGGTAACCGAGAAATTTTACCTCATCTCTATTAACGTTGTTCTTTTTGTAACAGATGTGTGCTAATAATTCTAACAACTCCTCCAGCACTCCCTGATCAAGTTATGAAATTATGCTGTGCTCCATGTCTGTATATTTTCTTTACTAATAAATGAAAGTCCTCTTAAAAGGATATGAAAGACATTCGCACCAGTTTATTGACATTGAATCGCCCGATTTACTAACCCACATAATCCCAACACCATTTAATGTCCAACCTAATGGCGTAGCGATGAATCGTGTATCTGCTGGACATGTTTTGCTGGCGTGTTAAATTTATTTATGACCCTCAAAATTATGGGATTTTTTGTACACTCAATGACGAATGCGAATCAAATTTAAGCAGCAGAGACAAACGATCTTCAACGCCCAACACAAACGGCTGCTATACAGCAGTGCCTTACACTTTAGCTTTCTTAAACTCCGGCTTCACTTGTTATGTATTTTTATGGCATTATTTTTTAATGGGCTCCGTCGCCTGGAGGGCGGAGGATCTCTAACTAAAAACTCATATAGACATACCTACACATGAGTACAGGCAGAAACCCAAATCTGGAAGCTTTTTGTTTTTGTGCATTGAATTTTAATTTCCACTAGAGTGCGCTGAGAAACAACTAAAAATCGTTGTCAAAATTTAACGTTTTTACCATTTCTTAAATGGCTATAATGTCGTCTGAGTGAATTTTTATAAATACTTATACATACGAGTAGGTATGTAGGTATGTAATGCGTGGTAATCGAAATGTGCGACCAGCCGGTTGTAGCTCTTTCCTTAGGTTTTGTTTTTTTTTTTTTGGGTTGTTGTTGGTAAGCCGTTGGTGAGCTGCCAAAAAAAGTGATCTGATTTATATGTGACACAATGGGTTTAAGTATTTTTTTGCTTATATACATACATACATACATACATAAATACACGAGTACACAGCTGCATATGTTCGCGTCTGTTTGCTTTTATTGTTGTGGCTACTTAATACATTAAACATAAGCTAAATTGGCTTAAACGCGCACACACCAAATACCATTGCGAATGAGGTTGATCGGCTGGGCCAGTACGCACCAGCCCACATACACACACACGCATCGAAGTACACTCACACGATTTGGGACAATAATTCATTGGCCGCGCATGCGCTTTTGCCATTTCTTCGCTTCGCCGATAAATAAATAAAAAGACAATTATATTGTAATGACGGGCAATAAAATATTTGGGTGTTGACAAATTATGGCAACGCCTTTTCGGACAGTCGTTGTCGTTTATGTGATTGACTCGATGTTGCGATTTACCTATGAATATTGATAGCAAAGATTGTGGGCGATTGAGTAAAATTTTGTTCGTTTGTTTGTGTGGGAGCTTGGCGTGAACCGCATTGATTCATATTTTTAAAATGAAATTTAGTAAAAAAATCGATGAAATCAAATTAATTAAAATTTTTTTAAAGTTACTACAACTTTTTGGCTTCTTCCGATTTTGCATTTCGTTTTTCGTATCGAAAGGCACATCATTTGGATACAGAGCATAGCAAATACGTTTACGGGTGGCTTGAAGTTGTACGGAAAGGTTGGTTGGGGAGTATTCTGCGAGGAGCCCCCCATCAATCTCAAATTTAGTCTACCGGACCGCTGTAGTAATTTCCATACAAAGGTAGCCACAATCAAAGAAGCAGTGGATTGGTTGCTTATCTCAGTAATTACTGTAGGGGAGGTAAATATCTACTTCGACAGCCAGGCAGCAATTAATGTTTAAGCCCGTTGCTTGTGCGTTCAAAATTAGTCGGGGAATGCCCCAATTCTTTCTGAATTGCATCCAAATAATTCGATATTCGGCTCATTTTGGTCACCGGTTGCAGTAGTATAGCGGGAAGCTGCTGCGCTGATGAGCAGCTCTTTCTTTCTTTATAGTTTGCATTTGGAAGTAATCGATTTAGTCGAATGCAATTGAGGTTTGCACTTAGACCTCATCTTTGTCATTTACTCAACAGTTTTGGAGTTCTTGAAAATTTGACGAAACTAAAAGACTTAAAAACAATGCCTCAGCTTCGTTGCCTCGAAAAGAAATGTTCAAACAATTCTCGGAATATTAAAATCTCTAAATCTTGAAAGCCGTATATGGGCGACATTACGAAAGCATGAAGTATAGAAATTTAAGTAAAAAAGTAAAAGCTGTTTTTTGTGCCCCAAAAAGTCGGTAAGAGAGGGCCTTAAGTCTTTTCATGTTCCAAAACACGAAATGAAAATAGAAAATTGAAAAAATTTACATCGGCACGCTCTTAACGACAAAACCTATCGCTCAGTTAATCAGTGCCACACCTCCGGACTTATACGACTTTTATCAGCCTATATTTATAGTTTATTGATACGGTGACCGACTGGTTCAATGTTTTCAATGCCAAGTTTGCTAATTTTCAAACTGGTGCTGCAAAAAGCCCTATTGAACAGAACGAAATTATAAGCAAAATAAGCGATGCTTTGAACGATCAAACACGTGATTATGGAAGGCAACATTGAAGCCTTTTCAAAGGGGCATTCAAGTAAGCAACAAATCCCTCCGGGACTTGTATCGTTATGTCCTGGGGAATAACTGTTTTCGGTACATTCTGACATATCGATTAAATCAGGATGTACTAGAGCATTTTTTGGGGTCAATGCATGCCAAAGGCGGTTTGTACGACAATCCAAGCGTTACGAAATTCAAATATAGATTACGAAGATATTTGTTGCGAGAATGAGTTCATGGATTACTTAATTTCTAAATATCTAACGATTTTTATTAATAGTATGGGGCTCTTCAATTATAGTTAATCCGCCTAAATGATACTTTTTTAGAAACTTTACGCCGTTTCGTAAAGGAATACACACTACTTTGCGACGACTCTTTGTTCGCCAACGATACATTAAATGAGGCCGTTGCTTTTGCCTACACGAAGATGCCCTAGAGTACATTGTCGGACAAGTAATGCGAAAATGAAAGTTGACCGAATGTTCGTGCAATGAGCCTACATTCACTTGGGTTCCTACTTTATCTAATATAAATATCTGAGACAATCTCGCGGCAATGGTTAAGTTAAAAATATAAAAAATTAAGTGCCATTCTTAAAATAACTTACAAATTATTCCATGGTTTACATCGACCTTTTATTTTAAATTTTCACTACCTTTTCAGAAAGGTGATAAACTCATTCCCGTTTATCCCTTACTTCCAAATAGCATCAATTGATTAAGTAGCATCCGAAATCAGATGTCAAACTTTTTCTAACGTTTTTATAACAAATTTTTCAATATTTTAGTTTATTATTATTTATTATGGCATTTCGATCTTTGGTCATAATTTGTAGTTTTTTTTGGTCCACTTGAATTACGTCGAATGCACTTTTTCATACCCTGTTCATAAAAAAAAATACTAAATTTTCTCCTACTAACAAAAACTAAATTGCATACTCCGCACATTCACTTGCTTAAGCTGATAAGGATCTGCCGGGAGCAACTTACCCGCACTCGTACAGTCAACAAAGCACCTTCATTTGCATCGTTCAACTAGCAACATTTTAAGATCCGCTTAAGAATTCTAAATAATTCATTGTTGACTGGCGAACATGACATATTCGATGTGTAATGCGTTGATCGCACATTTTTCACGTATATCCTTAAACGATCAGCAAAATGCTAAGAAGCGAAACATGTTGCAACAGGCTGCAAACAAAACGAAGCCCAGAAGCTAAATGCGTAGTTTTGCACATTTTCAAATGAGAAATGAGCGCCGCTCTACAAAAGGTGAGTGGAAATATGAGCATGCAGTCGAAAAAATTGGAGAAAAAAGGATGCACTGCACCCTACGCTTCCAGAACAATAAGGAGCATGGCGCAGGAATAGTAATAATCACACAGAAGGATGTGTTTTAGACACCGCGGGCAATTTTCATTTCACGCAGACTGTTTTAGTTAAGTTTTTTAGTTTCATTTCCATTTTTATTGCTTCCTTTTTAATTTTTATTTACCGGGGAAGTGTAAATACAAATTAATTTTACACATAAATATGCATATGTATGTGTATGCATGCGCCACTAAGAAAGGTTTCGGCATGTCATTCGATAAATTAGTTGGAAGTCATATGAAAAAGAATGAAAGCAGACGCAGAAGAGGCAATGGCGTGTCCTCGCATGTGTAAACTTAAAATGCGCAATGTATTATCCTTTGAATTAATTGGGCACCTTAATAGTTGGACATAATGGCGAGGAGGCTTATTATTTTATACCCTTCACCGAAAGGAACCAAATAAATGTGCGCAGTTGCATTTATTTTTCTACTCGCCCGTGTGCCTCTTTTGCTTATAATTTAATTTGCCTAGCAAATGATATATGAAACGTACACTGCGTGCATATTAAAATTATTCATCACATGAGGCTCTTTTCCGTTTCATACGAAAGTTCCTCCAGCCACATAGGTGTAGGTGAATGGGTCCCATGAGTTGTAAAACTCAAATACAAGGTTGCTAGACTACCAATTTTGGCCATCCGAAGTAAAATTAACTTCGGCTGTCACGTCACCGGGAACTCGGTAGCAGAATTGTGCCCGCTAATTTCACACGAATTCTTACGCTCTCCTAATCAGTCGTTGTTCAGATGGAAATGAAGTGACAGGAGTGTAGGCCGCATTGATTTTTTCACGTCACTTATATCACCAATACAATAATTTCATAAACAAGCCGCTGCCTTAACCCCGATTACGTCAGGAAATCAGCTGATTTTTTCAACATCGCTGAGAACGGTCGGATGTTGGTCACACCTCTGCATTCTGTATAACGTGGCTCGAATAGATGATATAAAAACGAGCTATATTCAAATCTCAGGTAGCCATCCCGCTCTCGTCAGTGTCTTTGGTCCCCCTACTCTCCCTAAGCTATTCACTAGAAAGTCTTCAAAGGGCATGTGCGCTGTTTAAATAGAAAATGGTTTATATTTATGAGAATTTTTGATGAAGCGAAGAATATTCACATCAACACCGCTTAAAAGTGTGAATAAAGGAGCCCATGGGGTTTTGTGTCTACATCTATAGAAGGAATGTCAAAACTGCTGTAGATTAATAGCAGAAAACATACTTGCACTTCCGTGTCTTCTATCTATCCGTCCAAGGCCCTGTAGCAAACTAGTTCAATTTATGAGACCGACCAGATCGCCCGGTTTCAATGAAATTGGCTTTCGGGACATGCAAACTCTTATCAAACAAAAGTCCGATAAAACAGGAACTAACCGACAAGGAATTATTGACTATTTACTAAAATTGTTAGAATAAAATAGCAACGTCTTAAAATAGTAGGAATATATGTAGTAACGGGGACTGAAGTGCCTTCATAACACCTATAAAACGTGTATTTAGTTAGATTAAAACACCTCAGCTCATATTATTCTGGTATAGAATCGCCTTATAGGAGAGTCACTTTCTGAAGCGCGTAGATACCATCCAATTTTACGTCGCGTTTTATTCAATCTCTCTGCAATAACCTCCTCGATTCGGGTCCGACGGATGTATGCGGAATCAAATCATCCTCATACATATTGATCATAACGGTATTAATTGCATCTTTTAGAGAAGAAATTATGTTATTAGGACTCTTATTGACTTCGAACTCAACTACGCTCATACGTAGTAATCCAGGGTATTAAGGTGTGGTTAGTTAGGCGGCTATAAGTTCAGTGTTTTATGATCATGCATATTTTCAGCCATCCAATCTTGTGTCGACATCGCTTTGTGTGAACGAGCAGAGTCTTGCTGAAAGATGTATGGACTGTCTCCGTGTACACTATCACCAGGGTTTCATTGCGGTCTCTGGAACCTCGATACATGCTACAGAATTCACTCGAAATTCTTGAGGGTGTGCTATGAACATGTCATTACGTTGCTCACATAAGCTAAAACCACAACAGTGACTGGAAACTTTGTCTGCATGACAACAGCAATATCTGTAGGTTTAGAACATAGCCATTTGTCATTCTGGCCATTTCTGCAATTGGTCTTTCGATCTTGGCCTCGTCAGAGCCCAACTGTAATTTAGGCGTTTTAGGGTGCTAAATTTTGGTTAGATGGCCTTTTGGTCGGATAATTTGCTGTTCTCGTGTTTGATCCGACATAAACTGTCGTTTGCGCATAATGTAGATTCCGGTATATCTTCATGGACCGCTCGACAGATAAGACAATCAGAACATTAAGCGAGGGTGCTCAATGATTTTGAAGAGTCCGCGTCAATGATCGATTGCACTTGTTGAATAAATTCTGCAGATCGGATAGTGCCAGAACGTCCCTCGTGTTTTTTGCGTTTTGCAACAGATTCTATTTCGTCGCCTGATGCTTTCAATTCACGGCAAATCTTATGAATTGTTCATTCGTACGAACTTAAGAAAATTAGACATTTCTAAATCGGTGTTATAGCGAGGATGGCTCCATGCCCCTTCATGTGCTGAGCTAAGTTTCAGTACTCCATGTCTTATCTGAGAAAGAGCAAACAGAAAAACAATGGTTTCGGGAAAAATAATGGTTATAGGCACATGCATGTTTTCAACTACCGTATGCCACCTGTAGAATGGGTTCAAGTGGGGAAAACTTATTTATGACGCCTGAAAGGTCACACGTTTAAGCCCAGGTTTACATAAAAGATGCATAAACCCTGGCACTTTTCCTTGGCACGACATAGGACGGATTGTGCATGTAAATGGTAAGCTGGACAAGAGAATGTTCCGAAGCACACTCCAAAGGTAGCGGAGCAGTGGCTTCATAGAGAAAAATTATGGTGCTGGAATGGCCTGCGGGGAGGCCCGACCCTAATTCCATAGAAAACTAAGGGATTGTTGTGAAAATAAATATCAGAAGTAAAAATTCCGAAAAATTTAATGATTTGTGGGATAGAATTCAGGAAGCATGGACCTCAATCCTGAAGGAAAGGTGCCAAGAGAGAGCATGGGGCGATGTTACAAAGCAGCGATAAAAAATCACCAAATATTGACGCGTTAAAACATTTCTTTAGTATTCACTTTTTTTGTTTGTATAATAATTCCCAAGCAATTTTGAGAATGCATTTATGCATTTTTGTGTCCCTGTTGTTTGGCACATTTTAAAAGTTTTCGCTATTTAAAAAAAAAAAAAAATGGTGCTCACTTTGTTTTACTTTATTTCGTAATATGGAAATATATTCTATTAAGCTCAAAATCGTGTGTTTTTTATTTTTCTTAGTGTTTTTTTAATAATAAATTAACTTTTCATATACAAAAACCAAATGTGCTATTTATGTGCGCATAGCTGTATGAGATTCCCATATTTTAGATATAAGTTGTGTTCAGTTGGTCTACATAAAACACCAATTTTTGTGGACAATGGTGACCCTCTAACTACTCAAACAATACTCATAGCATATCCCCCTGGCATGTGATATAACAGGCACAAATATACCATAAAAATATTTGCATGAAATTCCACTATTTGCCTCTGAATGCACCAAAATTCAACTTAAACACCAGAAACATTTCTAACGCTCATCCAGGCTTTTTCAAACTTTGAAACGTGACAGAAGTAGTAGTAATTTGATGTCCTAAAGGGTATTTAATTTACAATTCACTTGCATGCCAGTTCCGCTTGTTGCTACTCCGCTATTAGTTATTGCCATAATTGGTAATTTGGGCCCTCTTGGCAGCATGTTGACCCGATTATCATTATTCCATTTAATTTATAATTTACGCGCCCCTCTATAGCCGTTGGTGTTGTTTTTATTTGTACTACTTTTGTTGGAATTTTCATAAAATAAATTGTTGTGCTTGAATGTGCGTATGACAACATGATAAGCGCATTATGCACGCAAACCCAAAAACAAAAGTAGGGATAATTTTAAGAAATACACACCCGCTATAGAAATGCCTGCAAATGCTTTTGATCGCGGCTGAGGTGTGTGCCGACGCCGCTATCGCCACATCAACCGACTGTTATTAACACCTGTTTCATCCGAGCCTCGAACCGCCACTCCTCACTGCGCTTGCGTCTGCGCATTGAATTCGCTGACTCGGAATTTGTGTGACTGGTGCGCACATCCTGCTGCGACTTAGCAATGTCCTGTCGACCTTTTGGGCACTTCTTTTCATGCTTAGCCACGGTTATTTTTATTTTTAGTTGTTTTTTGTATTCTTGTTTTATCATTCATATTAAGTCCATGCCACTAAGCGCATTGTTTTGCATCGTTTATCACAGTTTTATGGTTTGTTTGTCATTTTAACACCTTTTCACTAGACTTATGAACGAAAAGAGGGAATGCGCAGAGGTTATTTTCATGGAATTCACTTTGAGCGCCTAATTCATTTTCTACACTTCTGTTTTGCATATCTAACTTAAATGCATAAATTATAACAATAAAACAAGGTTTGTTACTTAATAAAGACATTAAAATGAAAATTTGGATTGAAAAAAAACTCATGAACTCCTACGAAAAAAATATAGCACCCCAACATTTTGAGCAGCTTTGACTATAATTTTTCTTTTGAAGTTTGGAACTGCTATTATTTCGGCTGATACTCCTACTTGTCTTCATTAAGGGTGTTTTTTATTAATACTACGAGACTCCGGAATTAAAATCATGAATCTGCCAAGGCTGTGATCGTTAGGAATACCTACAAAGGGGTATGTAAGTATGCGATTACTTTGGTTCTATATAATGAATGTAGTTTTGGTTAAAGGTTTACTATTTCTCTGTTTCTCTAATTTCTACTACTAATCCTCGTTTTGCTTGCTTCTGAATAATCTGACTATTCTTAAATTTTCTCTAAATTTATTTTGATTTCAAACACACAACATTTTTCATACAATTAAATTTAAATAATAACATTTTCTAAATTGTTAATTTAAATTTTTTACTGCACAAAAATAACTGATTTCGAATTTTGTAACATCAAACAGCGATGTATTATAAAAGACTTAAAAGTCTTAGAGATACAGCCTCATTTCTTAAATAAATAAAATAAAATAAACAAAATTTTCATAAAAATAAAAAATATTATATAAATTTCAACAATTTTTGGTTATTTGATTTTCAATTAATATATTTTTTTTAATAAATATATAGTTCATTTTCATTTATTGTAAATATAATGAAAAGTGGAAAAATCTTCCTGGAATTTTAAAATTTTTTTATCTCCCAATAAATTTTAGTACCTTAAATTGCAAGTTTGAAACTGCTAGAGAGTCCCGTTTATTTTTTATATATTTTCCCCTAATTTTTCCTTTCCTTTCCAAATCCACGATTCTTTTTATATGAAGAAAAGGCGCAATACCGAGAGGGGAAAATTCAACAGAAATCAAAGTGAATTGAAAGTTGTTTTTTTTTATTTTAAAACTTAGAATTTTTATAAATTTGGTACATAGTTTGGAAGGTGAATTAATATGGAGCATGACCCTTATTTGTATAAAAAAAAATATTTTAATTAAAAGACCTCTTCTGCGTTGGTAAGACTTGGTGGAGAAGGACTTGGTTTGACTTGGTGTGCCTAACTGGCGCCGTTCAGCACGAGAAAGAATCGACTAGCGCGATTTGTTAAAAATCTCATAAGCGGTTATCGCGCCAATCAAGAAGAAGAATTTAAACTAAAAAAATAAAAACAAATAATCAAAACTTGTCAACATTTTGAGGTGCTATATTTTTTTAGCGGCCTTTACATATTTTTGCGTGGCCTGTAAATTTTTTGTGTATTGGGTGATTTCCTTGTTTTTATGTGGACAAAAATCTTATGGGCTTTAGTTGCAATGGGTCTCATAATATCTGAAGTATAGACTAAATATGGGCGTTTGCCATTATGAAAAGAATAATGAGATGGCGCTTATCGAGGTACCGTTACTTGAGTCTCAGCAAATTTGGCAATGAGTGACGTCGTATTAGCACCAGTATGGCCAGATTACTAAGAATTGTAGCGTGATTTAGCATTTTTTTTTTTGTTATTTAGTCTTGGAGTTTTAGTGCATTCTTCACGAAATTTTTCTAGCCCGTGATAATTAAAATGTAATGTTTATAGTTTTGTAAAATGTACATTTTTTAAAAATTAGTTCAATAATTCATTCAGTTTTATTTTTTTAACATCTGGTCTCATTGCCCGCGATTGCAGTTGTGGTTGGTGTTCTTCGGCTCTCAGCAGTCAGAGTCTCGCTACTGCAGTGTTGCCTAGCTTTGGATATAAAAACGCACTAAAATGCCCATTTAAAGAAAATAAAATACCAAATTTTTATTCAATTACTTAAAGAACTTTGTATACGTCAACAAATTGTCTTTAAAATGTGCGTTTTTTAAATAAATGTGTTATAGTTATGTACAACTTAATTTATGGGTTTCTTGTTAAGAGAAACTCTTTTGTTAAGAGAACGATTTTTTTTTGCTATATAAGGTTATGTACTCTTTTTGTAAAAATATGGTTATGGTTTCTTCAGTATTTTATGGTATTTGGTTGCTTATTTTTACTATGAATACACCTCATGAAGCTTCATGTCCCACTATGGATTGAGGATCGGAAGAAACGATTACACCTATATGGTTTTAATTCGCTTTCAGTAAATTGAAATGCTTTTTAAAATGTGTGAAAAGGTTTTCAATGTTAAGAAGAGTTGAGAGAAGAAGATTTAATATTCTTACATAACCTTAAAAGGTTAAAAAAATAAAATTTACATATACAAAATATCAAATCTTCTAAAAACCAACAAATTTTCATTAACAGTAAAATCTTCTCAGAGTGACCTTTTTTAACATTATTTTGTTTAATGATATAGTTTTTTTAACTTGCAGTTTCGGTAGCTTTAAATAAAAAAAAAAAAAAAACAAAAACAAACCCCAAGCTTAAAAATTTTCGTATTTTGGGTATAAAAAAGCACTAAACTTTTTGCGAAGAGCAAATGGTTGGCAACACTGCATAACTCAGCTAATGCGACGTCACACACTCTCTAATGGGCGGAATCTTGGATCTTGGAAAATGGAAATTAAAAACAAACAATTTTTTTAATTTAAAAAATAGTGAATTTAGAGTTATTTTCAAATGTTACATAATCGCATGCCAGTAATGATGAGATAAAAAATAGTTTTCAGGCAAACTGCTACCAGGCAGAGTTTGAGGCATGAATTTGAGGTTGTATGCCAATAATGGTGTACTACTCACTGTGGATTTCAAAAGCTGTAATAGTTGCTGAATTGTTCTCGTAGACCAACGACTTTAAATATTTCCCCAAAAAATAGTCCAGAGGTTTTACATATAAACTGTAGCAATACAGACTTCCTTAAATAAATGGTTGGTTTTACGAGAAGTATACAGCACTGACCTGTAGCATTAACCTGCTAAATCAAACCACTTCCAAACTAGGCTCACATGCTTTTGAGCAATGAAAAAAAAAATGAGAATGTCTTTATATCGATCGTCATTGACGGTTATTTATCGACCAATTTTATGCTTTTAGTTCTTGAAGATTATAAAATTATGGCTCTGGTCAACAAGTCAGACTAAACAGGGCATTTTTCAATATGAATTGGTAAGTGAAATTTTCCACATTTCACAGCTAATGAGCCATAAACGTGAACATATTTTACTGAAAACTAATTTTGGAAATAATTTGTATGCTAGTCGAGCCTTTATATTATGAAATATCAAATAGCGCAATACTCTTGAAAAAGGTTTTGAAGAATATCTGTATTTTTATGTTGCAAATTAGTGCTAAGTTTAATGTGAATGATTGCCAGAAGTCAAAGAAAATGTATAGTAAATCAAATGTATAACTTTTTGGCTCACATAAAGAAATTGATTATAGAACACCCTCTAATGACACTGGTTGGAGAGTCCAGAACAGAGGCAGACAAAACTGTTTACTGTTCCCTTTAGAAGAGCATCAAATAGGCTCCTAAACCTTGATAGAAATGGCTTGCGAGCTCTCACTGGATATATATACTGGGCTTTGTAGTCTTTGTTATCGTTTCAAGAAATTGGAGTTAGTAGAAACAAACGCCTGCCATTTTTGCGAACTGGACTATGAAACTCCGCAGAAAATTCTCTAAGAATATGCAGCCTGAGGGGGCACTAACATAGGTAAGAAGTCAAAATGGCCTAAGCCAAATCTTGTGAACCTCGCATCTGAAATTTTATTTTTGATAATTCTTAGGAGATATTTTAATTATACCTCCCTCGCAATAAGTTGCCAATTTCTTTAATGTAATTAGAAAAGGGGAGAAACTAATTCAGAAAAGGCAGCTCATTTATTGAAATGTCGTAAGCGAGCTGACATTCATGCGCTACAAATTTTCTTCCAGAGTATTTGCTAGAAAAATTAATATAATAATAATTCTGAAGGGAATTCATTAACCTGATTATAAATTCATTTATTGCAGCAAGTTCACCTTCAAAAAACCAATTATTTACTAGTTCGATTTATATAGGTGGGCATGCAATGCCCCGCAGGCACCTCTTCGAAGCAATTATTTAGGAATGAAGTACCAAATAAGTCCTTTAGTTCAACAGTACTAATTTTAAATATATTGATATCGCTTATTAATTCAAATTCGAAAAGGTTTGGAATTCTACTTCTTCCTCTCTTTGCACAAACAGTAAAATAAATATAAACATAAAAAATAAAAACAAAATTTCCTTCAGAAAGATTTCATCTACCCTTACCAGCCAGTTCCATAATCTGGAGCAGCTGCTGCCAATGCCGTTGCGTTCAACACAAATGCCAGTAGCACCGGTGTACTAAGTAGCCCGCTGTTTCACGCGTCCATTTCACAATGTCAAAATGTAGTGATTTAGAGTTGTCGAATTTTATTTAAATTGGAAGCAAACATGCAAAATTTATTGTACAAAATCAATAAATAAGCGAAGACACAGAAATATAAAGAGCAAAATAAAAAAATAAAATAAAATAAAAAAGTCGTATACACGAACTCAAGGATAGGCAGCGAAATCTGCGCATGCGTGTCTGCTACTCGCTTGTTTGCCTGCCTGGCAGCTTTAGCCTGACCTGCGCTGTATAGACTTGGTCAACCTGTTGATCGCGATCGATATTTGCATGTCACTGAGTTGTGATCAACGAACGATTGTAAGGCAGAAATGCACACAAACATATTGAAGCAGTTGGGCACACACACATATGTATACATACGAGTACACACTTGGATATGGCAAAGGAATGAAATACTTTATTAACTTGCCTTTAAACATTTTTTTAAGGAGCAGACGAGTCCTCTGTGTACACGAGAGTTCATTAAAATTGTATACCATTTCAATAAATATATTATTTTCTGCTTAATTAGACAAAAGGATGTGCAGCTAAAGGCAGGAATGTCTCTATTGGGTTGCTGTGCAATCAAATGCTGTATTGAAATTGAATTGAATGAAAGGGTTTTATGCAAATA